>NC_054867.1:459903-697403 GCF_018320785.1 Cheilinus undulatus | reverse complement strand
TTAAGCCACTTGCATCCCATTTTGCCCTTTTAAAAATTTCAGGCCCATTTAAGCTACCTTCTGCCATTAAATACCACTTGTTTCCTCTTTATTGATAATTTTTGCCACTCTTGACTGCTTTTTGCCCATTTCAGTCACTTTTCTTTCACATTTTTGCCACTGTTGGACCATTTTTGTCACCTTTTACTTATTTTTATTGCTACTTCTAGCTGTTTTTGCCACTTTTCACCACTTAGATGTTGGCTATTGCAAAGGTATTTTTCAACAATTTGGCTCTTTGGTTGAGTATCACTGCACTAACTGTACGTACTACTGGAAGTGCATTTCCCATCACTGAAGACCAAATGTTGATCTGTCAGTCAAAGATGTGGGGCTGTTTTTAAACGGAGAAGGAGGAGGAGGAGAAGACGTGTCGTCCATCTTAATATTCACTAAGTGAAAAGAGGTCAGACAACAGAAAGAGAGCTCACATGTTCCAGAACGTTCCTACAGGCCTCTTTAATCAGTTGATCTGTCTGAACATCATCGCCCACGTTCTCCTTCACGTTCTCTGCTGCTTTGTCAAAAAACTGCAAAAAAAAAAAAAAAAAAAAAAAAAAAAAAGCACAACACCAACGTCAAGGTTTGCTACCTTCCATTAAAGCCAACAGCCTTCACAAAGGTCAGCAGACTCCTCACCTTCTGGTACTTTCTGAACACCGCCATGATGTCATCGTTGAAGCTGGGCTGAAGCACCGCCCTCAGCAGGTCCATGGACACCTGAGGGTCGGTGTAGCTACAAACACACACAGTCAGCAGCATTATAACAACCAGATTAACCACACAGTACCGCCAGCAATCAGAGTACCACCTCACAGAGTGAACTTCGGTATCTAACCAGCACTGACCTTACTGTCATGTGTGTGTGTCAGTATCTAACCAGCACTGACCTTACTGTCATGTGTGTCAGTATCTAACCAGCACTGACCTTACTGTCATGTGTGTGTGTCAGTACCTAACCAGCACTGACCTTACTGTCATGTGTGTGTGTCAGTATCTAACCAGCACTGACCTTACTGTCATGTGTGTGTGTCAGTATCTAACCAGCACTGACCTTACTGTCATGTGTGTGTGTCAGTATCTAACCAGCACTGACCTTACTGTCATGTGTGTGTGTCAGTATCTAACCAGCACTGACCTTACTGTCATGTGTGTGTGTCAGTATCTAACCAGCACTGACCTTACTGTCATGTGTGAGCGCCGTCCTCGTCTGTGAATCTGTCGGTGTTTGATCATCAGGTTCCATGGATTCTACAGACACATGCAAAGCGTCTGAGTTTAGATTTTCAATACTTTAGTACAGTTTAAAATCAAATCTAAAGAAGCTTTTAAAGAATTTAAATAATTACTTTTTTAAGCAAAAAGCTGCCAGAGAGTGACACCTTTACTGTGAGATGACTTTATAATTCAAATATTATGTGTAATTTATGATTAATTTATTAAGTTGTTAATCTCTGCCTGCTCCTTTCAGTTACTGTGGAATAATCATTCATTCAATCGTAATCGAGGTTAAAAGTTCAATTAATCTGATTGATCTTGATCTTGATTTTCACCATAATCACCCAGCCCTACTGTGACACTGATAACAGAATTCAAAGGTACTGTACATGCAAAGTAACCCTAATTAAAGGGTTAATACACCAATAAAAAAGTGAAACTTGAATTGCTCTTGTGTCCATTGCTCCAAATCCAAACCTGTGCCATCCATCCATCATACCTACAGGTGCATCTAAAAAAAGAATATCATGTAAAAGTTAATTTTTTCAAGGAATTGCCTTAAAAAGTTTAACTTTCATATATTCTATGTATCTCGTATAAAGTGAAATATTTCAATACATTTTGTTTTAATCCTGATGATTACGGCATACAGCTCATGAAAATCTAAAATCCACTATCTCTAAATACTAGAATGCTGAGGAAAAGTCTAATCTGCAAAGGTTTCCTGTGTCTTCATTCTCTCACTCTGGTTCAGTTCACACAACCACAATCATGAGGAAGACTGCTGACCGGACTACGGTCCAGAAGACGATCTCCGACCCCCTCCACATGGAGGGTAAGCCACAGAAGGTCCCTGTTAGAGACCAGGCTGTTCTCAGAGGCTGGATCAGAGATATTTAAGGAGGGTAAGCCACAGAAGGTCCCTGTTAGAGACCAGGCTGTTCTCAGAGGCTGGATCAGAGCAGACTCATGAAAGATGAATGAAGGTAAAGGTGGTGAGATAAGGAGACCAATCAAAAGAGCTGGGAACCATAATAATCAGGCTTAAAACTACAAAGTGGAGATATTTCACTTTGAATAAGATGAATCCAAAAGAATGGAAGTGATGCGTCTTGAAGTAAATCACATAAAAAAACTGAACATTTGATGATATTGGAATTTTTGAGATGCACCGGTATATAAACCAAGGACTTCTGTATATAAACGAAGGACTTCTGTATATAAACTAAGGACTTCTGTATATAAACCAAGGACTTCTGTATATAAACCAAGGACTTCTGTATATAAACCAAGGACTTCTGTATATAAACCAAGGACTTCTGTATATAAACCAAGGACTTCTGTATATAAACCAAGGACTTCTGTATATAAACTAAGGACTTCTGTATATAAACCAAGGACTTCTGTATATAAACCAAGGACTTCTGTATATAAACGAAGGACTTCTGTATATAAACTAAGGACTTCTGTATATAAACCAAGGACTTCTGTATATAAACCAAGGACTTCTGTATATAAACGAAGGACTTCTGTATATAAACCAAGGACTTCTGTATATAAACCAAGGACTTCTGTATATAAACCAAGGACTTCTGTATATAAACCAAGGACTTCTGTATATAAACTAAGGACTTCTGTATATAAACTAAGGACTTCTGTATATAAACTAAGGACTTCTGTATATAAACCAAGGACTTTTGTATATAAACTAAGGACTTCTGTATATAAACTAAGGACTTCTGTATATAAACTAAGGACTTCTGTATATAAACTAAGGACTTCTGTATATAAACTAAGGACTTCTGTATATAAACTAAGGACTTCTGTATATAAACCAAGGACTTCTGTATATAAACCAAGGACTTCTGTATATAAACCAAGGACTTCTGTATATAAACCAAGGACTTCTGTATATAAACCAAGGACTTCTGTATATAAACTAAGGACTTCTGTATATAAACCAAGGACTTCTGTATATAAACTAAGGACTTCTGTATATAAACTAAGGACTTCTGTATATAAACCAAGGACTTCTGTATATAAACCAAGGACTTCTGTATATAAACCAAGGACTTCTGTATATAAACTAAGGACATTGTACATAAACCAAGGACTTCTGTATATAAACGAAGGACTTCTGTATATAAACTAAGGACATTGTATATAAACCAAGGACTTCTGTATATAAACGAAGGACTTCTGTATATAAACTAAGGACATTGTACATAAACCAAGGACTTCTGTATATAAACTAAGGACTTCTGTATATAAACTAAGGACATTGTACATAAACCAAGGACTTCTGTATATAAACGAAGGACTTCTGTATATAAACTAAGGACATTGTACATAAACCAAGGACTTCTGTATATAAACGAAGGACTTATGTATATAAACTAAGGACATTGTACATAAACCAAGGACTTCTGTATATAAACCAAGGACTTCTGTATATAAACTAAGGACATTGTATATAAACCAAGGACTTCTGTATATAAACTAAGGACATTGTATATAAACTAAGGACTTCTGTATATAAACTAAGGACTTCTGTATATAAACTAAGGACATTGTATATAAACTAAGGACTTCTGTATATAAACTAAGGACTTCTGTATATAAACTAAGGACTTCTGTATATAAACTAAGGACATTGTATATAAACCAAGGACTTCTGTATATAAACTAACGATATTGTATATAAACTAAGGACTTCTGTATATAAACTAAGGACATTGTATATAACCAAGGACTTCTGTATATAAACTAAGGACATTGTATATAAACCAAGGACTTTTGTATATAAACTAAGGACTTCTGTATATAAACTAAGGACTTCTGTATATAAACCAAGGACTTCTGTATATAAACTAAGGACTTCTGTATATAAACCAAGGACTTCTGTATATAAACGAAGGACTTCTGTATATAAACTAAGGACATTGTATATAAACCAAGGACTTCTGTATATAAACTAAGGACATTGTATATAAACCAAGGACTTCTGTGTATAAACTAAGGACTTCTGTATATAAACGAAGGACTTCTGTATATAAACGAAGGACTTCTGTATATAAACGAAGGACTTCTGTATATAAACCAAGGACTTCTGTATATAAACAAAGGACTTCTGTATATAAACTAAGGACATTGTATATAAACCAAGGACTTCTGTATATAAACTAAGGACTTCTGTATATAAACCAAGGACTTCTGTGCTTGTTTCTATGTTATCAGACGGTTTTACCACTGAGATCATAATTAACGGTATTATCGTGATATTTTCTCCAGACTGGATGTTAAACATCTTCAGGATTACAGGAATATAACCCGCTTTAGGCTTTTTCTCAGAGTTCCCGGTAAAAAGGGCAGAAATTAACGATATACGTGAATATATAATAAAGAAGATGTAAACTGATTATATCAATTATTAAAACCTGTTTAGATAAAAAAAAATGGCGGCTGTGACGTCATTTCTAAGACATTGAAATAGATATTATAAGCTACTGAGAGAAATAAAAAACAACACAATAATAAACCATCCAGTCAGAAGAAGCTAGCCATGCTAACGAACTAGCCTCCGGTAACCGTGCTTCTTACCGGGCTCTGCTCCAGCTGCTCCTGCCCGTCCTGCTCGGCCCAGTCCCGGCCTCCCTCACTTCGGTGGGCTCCCATCATTCAGTCAGTACCGATCCAATCCAACCTGGTCCGAACCGAGCTACGTGTATGGAGCTAAGCTAAGCTAAAAGCAGCTAAAGCTAACAGGCTCGGTTAGCGGATGTACCGGTGAACCGTTGATGGTTTGTCTCTGAGAGTGCCGGTTTGTTACCGTGATGTCCGCTCTAACGTCACCCTTTAACCTTACAACGGGACTCTGATAATAAATGATTTATTTGGACTCACGATGATGTTCGTTTCCAGGAAGTTACGCTTCGGGCTTTTCCGCTGAAAACAACGAAAAGTCTCGATCATTCATTTCAAAATAAAAGCATGCTTAATATATTTAACCCTTAAATGGAGCTACACATAAAATATTTGAGAAGATAACCAGCTGGCTTTTTCTGATCTGGGCTAAAAAAAAAAAAAACACACACAATTAAAAAAAGTCATCATATCACTTTTATTTTCCGAGTTACAGTGAAGTCTCCCGGGACTATTTGGAGTATTTTCATATTTGTTGTGCTTCTTAAACATCTCAGACAACAAATCAGGCATCTTTTACACGTTGTGAACAAATTAAAAAAAAAAAAAAAACAACGACAAAAGCACAAACACCAATTCCAAAACAATAGGGTCTTTTGGGCAGCGAGGACCCTAATTAGTTGGGACATCATATAAAATACTGATAAAAAAGAATACAATGATTTAGTGATCCTTTTGAACCTACATTTAACCTCCTGAGAGCTTTTGTTTGGAATTCAGTTTTAGTTTATTTAACAGGAATTCATTTTGACAAAAATTGATGTCCAACATCAACATAAATTTCCTGAAATTCCAAAGAAATGACCAAAATTTCTGTGCAAAAATCTTAATCATATTTTTAAAATTTCCCATTGAAAGTACCCCAATTTTTTTTCAAGTGTTCCTCAAATGTTTGGACTAAACTTGATTATAAAGCTTGAATTTTAATTAAAAATTCCATTTAATTTAGTGAAAATTTTCCAAAAAATACTGAAGCAAATTCCCCAAAACAAATATATTCCCAAGGTTCCATGAAAACCAGTGGAAAATTCCCCCAAACATGCCAACAAATCTTCTGTAAATTCCATTACATTCTAGCAACATCAAAGAAAACCCTGCCGCCTAATTCCCAGTCAAATTCCCAAAATTAAAAAATAAAATTCCCAAGTTTGTGTGAGCACACCTTAAAATTTAGAAGCAAATTGTCCCTAAAAATCAAATACAATTCAATATAAAACACATTAACACAAAAACAAACATAAAAAACATCCATAATTTTCATACAAATAATCAAACATTTCACTGCAAAATTTACATTGAAACTGTTAAAAATATACAAAATAGTGTCCAAAAAAAATCCATGAAAATTTCCAAGAAATAATCCCCAAATTCTTCATGGAATCAGGGTTTGCAGAGTTCTGAAAACAGCAGTGCTGCAGCTGCATCACTCCTGTACCTGCTGACTTTCACTGTAAACACGCACAGGGTCGAATTCATCAGCAGGTCAAAAGGATTTATCAATAATTCATCAATAATTCACACCTGATAAAAATCCGTCCAGGCCTGTAAAGACAGGAGAACTCCTGAACGTCTTCCCCGTTTTAAACAGACGCTCACCAGAGGGGTGAAAATGTGACGCATTGTTTTTTAACACTCACTTCATAAATTATGTTGAAAAAATAAAAATGTTATGGAGAAGTATGCCCAAAAATGACAATATCACACATCCAGTGTTTTGGTCTCAGAAGGCAGCCATCTTGGATTTTGATGGAAATAATGGTCAGGTTTTAGCTGGAATGCTACAGCGAGCCAGGGTAGGATGTGGGTGTTTGTTTTTATTTTACTGTGAATATCTGGGCCCTTCCAGAAACTTCAGACATGCGACAGACATCAACACCATCATTCAGTGGCTCTGTTTGGTTTCTGTGTTGCTCTTTATGCTGTCATGGTTTTATGTTAAATACCTGTGTATACGTTAGAGCTCCCTCTTTGTCACTTCATATCATTTCTGGATTGCTGGTTTGCATCCCCACTTTTTTGTGCATTTTATTTTATTATTATTTTTCTTTTCTTTTTTTTTTAAATTGAAAAAAAAAAACTCTACTTGTTCTGCAAGTGTATAGTTATCCAAGGATGTATTGAATAAACATAATTTGCAAAAAAAATAAAAATCAACCAAATGTTGTGACGGTATCAGAACTGGAAAGAAGACGGTTGTGTTCAACTTTATTTATTTACTACTTCTGTTTTTGTTTTTTAAGCAAAGTAAATATTTACAACTCAAAAAACAAAAAAACAAAAACAAGAATGTTAGAATGAAGTCACATGACCTGAGGACCTCCCTCACCACCCCTTCAGTGTGTCCACCTGAAGCCCCTCCTCCTGGGGTCAGTCTAATGTCTACGCCCCCCCGATACAGAAACATGTAAGAGTTCAAGATTTATCTCTGATCCTCAGTTCAAACTTTCAGTAAAATGATTAGCAGAATATTAGAGCTTGTTTTTGTTCATAAATCATCGTTCTCTCTACTGAAGTCTGCCATACTGACCTTTATTTGGTCCCCTTCAGATCCACAATGATCCATTTTTAACTAAATATTCTGAAGTTTTATGAAAGTGGAGTTCTGATTTTTGTGGGAGTCTAGTGGTGACAGCGTGTGGTCAGTCCAGGGGTGCGTTCAAAAAGTCAAAAAAATTACCTCCTAAGTCCTTTCCTATTCACTTTTCCTTAACCCCGAAAAAAAACGTCACAGGGTCAAGGAAAAGTGGGAGTTAGAGGATAGGAAAGGAGGGAGTTAGAGGATAGGAAAGGAGGATAGGAAAGGAGGGAGTTAGAGGATAGGAAAGGAGGATAGGAAAGGAGAGGAGGGGGTAGGAGGATAGGAGAGGAGGGAGTAGGAGGATAGGAAAGGAGGGAGTAGGAGGATAGGAGAGGAGGGAGTAGGAGGATAGGAAAGGAGGATAGGAAAGGAGGATAGGAAAGGAGGGAGTTAGAGGATAGGAAAGGAGGATAGGAAAGGAGGGAGTTAGAGGATAGGAAAGGAGGGAGTTAGAGGATAGGAAAGGAGGATAGGAAAGGAGGATAGGAAAGGAGGGAGTTAGAGGATAGGAAAGGAGGGAGTTAGAGGATAGGAAAGGAGGATAGGAAAGGAGGGAGTTAGAGGATAGGAAAAGTGGGAGTTAGAGGATAGGAAAGGAGGGAGTTAGAGGATAGGAAAGGTGGGAGCTAGAGGATAGGAAAGGAGGATAGGAAAGGAGGGAGTTAGAGGATAGGAAAGGAGGGAGTTAGAGGATAGGAAAGGAGGATAGGAAAGGAGGGAGTTAGAGGATAGGAAAAGTGGGAGTTAGAGGATAGGAAAGGAGGGAGTTAGAGGATAGGAAAGGAGGGAGTTAGAGGATAGGAAAGGAGGATAGGAAAGGAGGGAGTTAGAAGATAGGAAAGGAGGGAGTTAGAGGATAGGAAAGGAGGATAGGAAAGGAGGGAGTTAGAGGATAGGAAAGGAGGATAGGAAAGGAGGATAGGAAAGGAGGGAGTTAGAGGATAGGAAAGGAGGATAGGAAAGGAGGGAGTTAGAGCATAGGAAAGGAGAACTGTGGTGATTAAGGAATCTGACTGCTCTTTCCCTAGGCGGATGTTACGGACGTGACGTGTGTTTTTTGTGTAAAAACTACAACTTAATGTTGATGGACTACAAAACTGGCATCCACCGCTCAGTGCGTTCTCTGTGTTGTTATGTGCTGGGAATGAAAGGCTGAAACGTCAGAGATATGAGCTCATTAAGATTTTTATATCCTAAAGTCTCTTCAGGAAGAGGAACTGTGGCTGTGAACGTCCAGAACAGCAGAAACTTTTCTCTTCATCTGAACTTTCTGCTAAGTCACTACGACTGCATGAATAATGTTCAAGTCCTTTTATTTCACAATGAATGGTTTTGCTTTATTCCCTACCTATCCATGTGTTTCTTTAATTCTCTCGTCTCTGTTAATGTTGTTAGTCTACTCTGGTTCTGTTTGTGAAAAGCTCTATAAACCGCGTCTTCCCTGCGTAATTATGATGATATAGGCTAATATAAAGCAACATGCCGAATTCATCGCTTTTATTGGTTGTGATTAGCAAACGTTTATCACATTTACTTTAATATTTCAAAATAGCAAAACAAATAGTTTAAAATCCTGACTGATCGCTTTACTGTTTGAATAAAATGGAAATGAGAAGAAGTGAAATGGTGATCATGAGTTGAATGATAAAGTTTTCATGTCTGTAATATTCCTCTGTTCATCCCTACTGCCTTCTGTTTATCACATGGATTATAGGTTTGACTGAATTCTACGGTTTAAATCGGGGCTAGTAAAGTTACAGTCAAGTTATTCACCTGTTCTGATGAGCGGTCAACAGCTGCGTCACTTTAAATGCAGTTTACGCAAAGCATTGTGGGTCGTCTTTTCATCTCTCCTTTGGTAAAGGATGCTCCAGTGTTTCCTAGGCTGAAGGAGACAATAAAGGAAACAATGAAGCTCCTTTCCTTTTCAGTTGGAGAATTTGAACGGCCTTTATCATGGCCGACACTAAAATGCTTCCGGGTCGTTTCACTGTCAGGAACCTTCCTAAGCAAAATGGACTTTTCGAACGAACCCTTGGTTCAAGTCTGGGCTGTGGCTCCTTACCTGCATGCCCCTCCCCCACTCTCTGATCTGTTTCTGACTCCGCCCACTCTCCTCCTCTAAGCTTTGATCTCCAAAAAATAGATGTAAAGAAATCCCTCAGAGTGGAATGACTCTAGAAAGTGTCAGAGTAACTTTTGAATTTCATGAAGGGAAAGTGAACTTTTCCAAAGATGTTCCTGTACGTCTGAATGTTGCGTTTGAAGACTGCTGAGTTGAGCCAACAGAGCAGTTAGAGATGTTGGTAAACTCCCCCTCACTTCTATCCTCAGATTTCCCACCAGTGCTGCAGGAACCTCATTCAGAAGCGTTGGGTCTTTGTCAATAACAGAGAGAACCCGCTGGACCGTCTGTGTGTTAAAATCACATCGCTATTCAAATAAAGACTGATTTACTGAATGTGAAGCACATTGGGCTGCCTGGTGTGTGAAATGTGCTTTAATAAAGTTGAACTGAATGCAGTGAGAAATCAAATACAGAAAAAGCATAAAGACCAGTGGGACAGTGGTGTAACTGGGTTGGATATATTTTTACTGGGAGAGTGGTGCTGCAGTTTGTCTGCAGGCAGGGTGAAGGACAGACTTTATTTACATTCTACAGCTGTGAGGACCCCAACACAAACATGGCCGCCTTCATGGCTGAGCAGTGTCTCCACACATTAAACAGCATTTTTACTACATTTATGAAAAACAGACTTTTTCCTGGTTTAGTGAGTTTGTTCTGTGAACGTGAGGGAGTGTAAACCAGTGACTTTAGTCTAATCTTTAAAAGAAGACGCACACCTACATGAGATCAAGCCAAGACAAAACCACTGGAGCTGTTCTTTCATTTACGCCTGGTTTTTATGAGCCAGTCCTTCAAAATACTAAAATAAGTTTAGGAAATCTTTTTAAAATCATCATATAAACATGTCATTATGAACACATATTACCATCTATAGCAGTAAAGTTACTGAGATTCTGTCTTCCTTGGTGGTTAATGGGCTCTACAACAACATTCAACGACTAGGAAAATGTTTTTAAATTAGGGCTGAAGAGTGAATTACATAGGATATAAATACACTGATTTTGTTTCTGAGGGACCCCCGGCCCCAACACCAAGGTCCAAGCCCCTCAGAGGCCCTCAGATGTCTTCACAACAAATCTGAGGTTTCAACAGATTTCATAGATGTAAACCATTTCACCGGCTGACTGCAAAAACCTGAATACTGTCATTAGAGAGAGCGGCCATTAAAACACAGCTACAGAGGAAGTAACTGGAGAAAACGACACAAATGTCTTCATCCTTTAACAATAATTACACCTGACCTGTAATCAGACTGAGATGCTGTGTCAGCAAACGCCTCCAGTTGGTCTTCTTTGGTCAACTTTAAGTTTTTTACAGAGAAACCTGGTGGTGTCAGAGAAACAGAGAACGTTAGCCTAGCCTAGCACAACCACCAGGCTCTGGGGGAACATGCTAGCTCTGCCAGCAAAGGTTTGACTTTCCTCCAGAGGAAACTAAAAATCAGTTTTTAAAAGCGTTTAGAATTTTATGTGACGCAGCGACACTGCCCAGCCTGAAGACTAAGCCTGAAAAACACATCGGGAACAAGAACATCATTTAGAGTCAAAAAGGCTTCATGCAGAACAAAAACCCAAATAACAAAAACTCATAAAAAACAAAGGTGACAGAGAAAAACAGCCGAGAATTATAAAAATAAGGTGGAGGAGTATTCTGCTGGTTAGACTTCAGCATTACTGATGCATACACACTTCTACTTTTACATACAAGATATAGATTTTTTAATAACACTTTGGTTTAGTTTAAAACAAACTATCATAAGCTGTATAATACAGAGACCACATCTCAATCTTTTAAAAAATGTTAAATTAATCAAATAAAAAAACAACTGAATTTGTTTTTCCATCAGTGAAACAGCAGATGAGGAAAATAACATCAACAGACTTCATTTCAGTTTAACTGTACAGTATGTACATGCTGGGGCAGACGGTGATGTCACACGGAGACAGACGTCTGATTGGACGACTCGTCAACCAATCGGAGGGCAGCAGGATAGATGTTGGAGTTTAGTTACGAAGTGGGACAAGCCACTGAGTTTGCTGGCAGTTTGGCTTTAAATGTTTATTTTAGAGTTTTATTACTGAGGAAACATTCGCTCAAAGCTCTGATATTCACAAAATAAAGTTTAAAAAATTAATAACTTATTCATGGGTGTAATATTAAGGGAAAATATTCATATTTAAGTTAAAATATACCAAAATGGAATATGAATCTCTGCAAGAAAGCAGCAAGACTGGACATCAAACCAAACCAGGTTCTGATATTTAGAATTGAGAAAAAACTGCAGAGAAAGCAATGTTAGTCTACACTGTACATCATCCTGGGCCTTCTCCTCCATGAGTGAGGGAGTCTGGGCAGATTATCGTCCAAATCCTGTCTCTAAGTGCCTGCTATCACTACCTTACTGTTACTGCCCCCTGTAACGTGGTAAATATGGTACATTTATCTTTATGATGAATCCTGGGGCTGTGAAAACACTGACGAGAACAGAAATCTACAGAACGTGGACGACTTCATCAAAGTGGAGATTTCTGTTCTCTTCAAGACTTTCTTCATCCTCCATGAATCCTGGAAGATTAACATTTATAATCTGAGTTCATCTCAGAATACTGGAGTTAACAGCAATTACACAATTTCTGCATTTAAACTGTTTTGTCATTTTGGATTGTCTACTGTCGCAGACTAAGGGAAAGGGTATTCCTGTGCAGATACAGACCGGATCCAGAAGTAGGTCTAAGACTACAAACATGGAAAAGGGAAGAAAGTCAGAGGACCAGTGAAAAAGGTCTCTAAAATGTCTCAGTTTAAAAAAAGAAATCATGATTAGTCATAATTCAAAAAACAGTGGCTGCAGACATCAGACATCCAGAAACGTCTGTAATCTTCTTAATCTGCGATCTCTGAGAGGCGATCCTGTCCTCACGTCTGTCGTCTGCCATCTTTACCGACATTAGCTTTTCCTTAAACCTGCACTCCACAAGGTAAAGGTACTAAAGAAACAAAGGTTTCATTTTCTTGGATTAATTTCACATATCAACAGAGAAAAGCTGTTTGAAAAATGCCGACATATTCCAGTTTGTGCTTACAGTCGATGGGAGAAACACGCCAAGCATTTTAGGAACACACGACCAGAACACATCAGCATTTTTAAACAAACGTTCTCTCTCAAATGTGACATTTATCCATGAAAACGACATGTGGGTGTACTGTTTGGTCCCTTATGGAGTACGGGAGTTAGCACTGCTGTCTCATCCTAGTAGAGTTCTTGTTCCAGTCAGGGCGTTTCTGTGGCGTTCACATCTTCCTCCTGTGCATGAGTGGTTTCTCTCTGGTAATCCAGCCACCAACAAAAACATGTTTGTTAGGTTAACTGGTGACTCTAAATTGCCCGTAGGTGTGAGTGTGAGGGTGCCTGGTTGTCCGTCTCTGTATGTAGCCCTCTGATTGACTGGCGACCAATCAAGAGTGTACCCCGCCTCTCAGCCAATGACGGCTCCCCTGTGTGAGATAAGCAGTGTAGAAAACAGACGGATGGACCTTATGGAGCTCAGGTTTACTGAAATACACCTCAATGCAAAAATCACAAAGACAGCAATGAGCATGTAGATGTCTGACGGCTGCAGCCCTTACAAACGTCCCCCTACACCAGGCTAGTGGAGCGTCCTGGACACATCCATGACTACGCCACACTACAACAGCGTGAAACTACAGTCAGGTAGTCTAAACTCCAAAACTCAATCTCCAACAGCGCCACCTGCTGCCGAACACTAATCCTATAAACTCCATCACTGCTGATTTAACTTCCTGTGTACTTAAAACACAACAGGAAGTATGAGCGCATCATCGCTGAGACGTCTGTCTTCGTAGACCACCCTGAATCCCAGTTTGACTCCGCCTCCTTCTCTTAGTAAATATGAACATACTGTGAAGGCTCCGCCTCCTCCCTCCCGTGAAATTCTCAGTTTCCCACAATCCATCTCTGACCGATGAAGTTTCTTCTTCTGAAAGGCCACAGCTTACTGAGGAGGCGGGGCCTAAAGAGGGGCATGCACTAATAGAGCTCAACTGTCCACTTGTTTGGCAGCTCTGGTTCTGGAAGCAACTTTCCTTGTTCAAATCCACCAATGAGATTCAAGAAAATATTTTTATTAATAACTAAACCTGGAAAAAAGGTAGAAAGCTACCCAGATACTCAGGATTTACATTTTAGACTCAGGGCAAAAATAGGGGTGGAAAATGGTGAAAATGTTACTGTACAACTCTGAGTACTTCTAAGTATTATTTCTACAGAGAAGGGACTACAAATAAGATAGCAGTTTAATATTTATCTTATAGAGAGGACACTGCCTCCATCATTAATACCAATGCAACTGTTACTACCATTAAATAAAGCTGAACTATGTCCCATCATGGTCACAAATGCAGCTGCCACCATAACCCACTGTGAGATAGGGTTGGTGCCACTTTTTAACCATGGTTTCTCCCTCATTAGGTAATAACCCTGCATGTTTATGGAGCACTAAAGAAACCTGATCCAATACTGGTTTAACTGAGAGGAGTTCAGAAGCACTACTTCTGAACTAAGCATGACAGGCTGACAGCTAAACCACCGTACTACAGGAAGTAAACAGGAAGTGATGGTAGAGATAGAGGGACACAGCAGCTAAACAGACTAGCCTGGACTCAAGAGGGGTCTGACAGCAGATCAACATCTCTGACAGACCGTTCATCTGAGACACCGTCACTCTCAGAATGAGGGCGCACTCACACTAGGCCATCCGTACCGTGTCTGGGCCCGTTTCAGCCTAAAGTCTGCTAAGTTTGGCGGGTGTGAGTGCAATCGTTCCGTGCTTCAGAGGCACGCTTCGCAACCACAGCGCGGAAGGAGTAGGTGGGCCTAGGCAGGATGCAAAAGAAGGGGCACAAGCACGGGAAGTAACAAGAGGACCCGCCTCAGAGCACAGAGAGCGCAGCAGCTGCATGCTAGAGACAGCAGGATTATTTCTGGAAAGAGAGAGAGAGAACTATTTTGTCTCACTGAATTTCAACAAGTTACAAGGACTTAAGAGCTGAAGAATTTAACTTCACACAGCTTTACTACGACCTCGTTCTAACGGATCCCAGTCCTGTCCACATTTCTGACCAGTTTCGAGCAAAGTCAGGCTTTAACCACTGTGAGAGGATTTTTGGTTATTGAAATGAAACTTCTTTTCTTAATTTAGCTACAAACAGCAGCTCACAGGATAACAAACACCTTTCATCCTCCATGCGTAAAGGAGAGTGCCAAATACGCGGACAAGTGTGAGCCGGGGTTAATGATAGTTTTTTAATGAAAAACTATCATCCACTGAAATAATTTACCTCTAATTCTATTTCATGAAGTGAAAGTGGGATCTTGGTCGCTGACGTTTGGCTGGAACATCGTTTATTAATCCTGATCTGGACACAGGCTGTCCTGTTACATGAGAGCTTGTTTGGTGAAGCACTGAAAGGCATCCAAACGCAGAGAGATGCACAGTTCATGGCGTGTAAAAGAATTCCACGGGGATTCAGACAGTATAAGGACACGCAGAGGAGCGGCTGTAGGGGCTCATACGAGGTAAAAAGTCCTGGTTTCATTCATCAGAAGTGCCCAGAACTCTGATCAGGCTCCAGAATATGGGTTTACATGTGAGCAATAATTCTCCGCTATGAATCTCTCTCTCTCTCGGTTTAGAGGTACAAACAAGAACGCCGGCTCGCCCTAGTGTTAGCTAACATGGCTACGCTAGCTATCTAATGAACAGTACTATTTAAGTTAGCTTTCACAATGTAAAGTTTTAGCAATATGAACGTTAGCAATCTGAGCTAAAGCTAACAAAGTTACGTAGACAATGTACTTACTTAGCTTACACGGCTTAGCTTTAGCTATGTTAGCTACACAACTACATAGCTCAATTATCTATGTAGCTTCCACAGTTAACAAAGAGACATAAGCTACGCTTAGCCATCAGAGTGTTTTCATGGTGGACGAGCCTTTGTCATGTACCGGACTGTTCACTCTGCTTTACCCAAGCTTTGATCAGGTCAGATTTTACCTTTTACTATCCAAACCAACTCTTAAGATAATCCTACACAGAAGTTTAAGCTGATTTTCCTTCTAAAGTTTCAGCGTGTGTTTCCTATCTGACAGACGGCGTCTCAGATGAACAACCAGGCGGCTCAGTTTGGTGACTGAAAGCTTTTTTTTTTTTTTAAACAGACGACAGCTTCTTTACCAGATTTATGGTCACTGAAAACAACTTTAAACTTGAGCAGAAGCTGCCAGCCAAAGTTTACCGCCCTATCTCGCCGTGGTAGCTCATGGTTAGTCTACCGTGGATGGTTGTGACATCATGGCGAATCATCAAAACTGCCATGGAGAAAACAGGAGGTGTTTTCACTTCCAGAACCAAACGGTTGAGCTCTATTCTGTCTATCCAAACAAAGAAAGACGAGTCAAATAGAAACGATAGCTGCCATATCAACCAATCACCAAGCCCTGTTGGTGTGGGGACCAATCAGAAGTCTAGTGACATCACAGATGACATCACAGGTGAGTTAAGAAGTTTTTATTGCTGGAGCGCCAACATTCCTCTGCATGCTGATTTACTTCATCCAGCTGTTGGCCTCTTTGCTTGTTGCTAGGCAACAGCAGCAGCGCCACATACCTGAATCAGCTGCAGGTGAAACAAAGCTCCAGATGCTGTGATGTCAGAGCTTCGACCAATCAGAGGAGCCGATGTGAAGGAGGAGGAGCCAGGATGAGGGGAGACTGTGAAAATGTAGACGACATAAATCACGCAATCAAGTTTAAAAGGATCGCTCTGGTCCCGCCCCTCCTGGCTGCAATGGCAGAACAGCATTGTGGGTATACTGACAGATGCTGCAGGTGTGCTACAGGCGCTGGTGAGGGACATTTGGACAGACGAGACAACAATCAGAAAACTAACGCTTTAAAATAGAGACACTTCCTTAAACAACGCTGAATATGTGAAGGGCGTGGTCACAACGTAAGCCGCGCTCCTTCTACACAGCCGCCGTCTTGTCTCGAGGACTGCTGCTGCTACTGCTGCTGCTACTGCTGCTGTTGTTGCCGTTGTTGTTGTTGTTGTTGTTGTCATGGACACCCGGTGAAATCACCCCACTCGGCGTCCTATCAGCTGCCTTGGGGGTGGAGTCCTTGTCACCAGACGCAGGATGGGCGGGGCCAGGAGAGGACATGGAGGAGGTGCGGGACGGCGAGGGGCGATATGCAGAGGTCAACTCAGCTAAACGCTCCGGAGTCGGGCCCCACTTCGCAAAACCAGCGTCGTTCTGAAGGAAGAGCACTGCGGTACCGTGGACCGCCCGGTAGTACATCTCCTCCCTGAAAACAGACAGGCTGGTTAATGGAGGACTGAGTATGGAGTCAGAACGGTTACAAAACTCAGGAGCATACTGTAGCATTCTAACAGCAGGACTCAGAATATGGTCATTAAAAACAAGAGTTTATCCAGATGTCCAGGATATCCAAACAGCTGTTATCTGAAATTATACTAAAACTGTCTCCCAGGTTATAAACGGGGTTTTCTGCTCATGGTGTCTTTTAGGAGATTCGTAGCATACATCACCTCTTGCAGATGTGCTGACTCCCAGAGCGGTACTCGTGTTCGTAGGCGGGGACGCTCAGCTGGTGACGGAGAAACCGACTTCCCTCCATGCGGGTCAGAGCCGGGGTGGGGGGGTCACGCCACTCAGGGACAAAGACGATGAAGGAGAGCGGCTCAGAGGATTTTTCTAGAAGTTCCTGAGAAACACAAACAAACACATATGATGACCTAGGCTTACTGCTGCGAGGACACAAAGCAGCTTTGTGGGCTCCATTAGCTCTGTTAGAAAGCTGAGTGTTCAGGTCATTTTGGGGATCTTACCAGCGTGCCTTTTTACTTTTTTAACAGCAATGTTCTAGTCTGGCCACAAATTCTCAGTGGGATTTAGTCTGGACTGACTGGGACATTCTAACACACGAATATGCTTCAGTCTAAACCGTTCCATTGTAGCTCTGGCTGTATGTTTAGGGGAGTTGTCTGAATATGCTTCAGTCTAAACCGTTCCATTGTAGCTCTGGCTGTATGTTTAGGGGAGTTGTCTGAATATGCTTCAGTCTAAACCGTTCCACTGTAGCTCTGGCTGTATGTTTAGAGGTGTTGTCTGAATATGCCTCAGTCTAAACCGTTCCATTGTAGCTCTGGCTGTATGTTTAGAGGTGTTGTCTGAATATGCTTCAGTCTAAACCGTTCCATTGTAGCTCTGGCTGTATGTTTAGAGGTGTTGTCTGAATATGCTTCAGTCTAAACCGTTCCATTGTAGCTCTGGCTGTATGTTTAGGGGAGTTGTCTGAATATGCTTCAGTCTAAACCGTTCCATTGTAGCTCTGGCTGTATGTTTAGGGGAGTTGTCTGAATATGCTTCAGTCTAAACCGTTCCATTGTAGCTCTGGCTGTATGTTTAGGGGAGTTGTCTGAATATGCTTCAGTCTAAACCGTTCCATTGTAGCTCTGGCTGTATGTTTAGAGGTGTTGTCTGAATATGCTTCAGTCTAAACCGTTCCATTGTAGCTCTGGCTGTATGTTTAGGGGAGTTGTCTGAATATGCTTCAGTCTAAACCGTTCCATTGTAGCTCTGGCTGTATGTTTAGAGGTGTTGTCTGAATATGCTTCAGTCTAAACCGTTCCATTGTAGCTCTGGCTGTATGTTTAGAGGTGTTGTCTGAATATGCTTCAGTCTAAACCGTTCCATTGTAGCTCTGGCTGTATGTTTAGAGGTGTTGTCTGAATATGCTTCAGTCTAAACCGTTCCATTGTAGCTCTGGCTGTATGTTTAGGGGAGTTGTCTGAATATGCTTCAGTCTACACCGTTCCATTGTAGCTCTGGCTGTATGTTTAGAGGTGTTGTCTGAATATGCTTCAGTCTAAACCGTTCCATTGTAGCTCTGGCTGTATGTTTAGAGGTGTTGTCTGAATATGCTTCAGTCTAAACCGTTCCATTGTAGCTCTGGCTGTATGTTTAGGGGAGTTGTCTGAATATGCTTCAGTCTAAACCGTTCCATTGTAGCTCTGGCTGTATGTTTAGGGGAGTTGTCTGAATATGCTTCAGTCTAAACCGTTCCATTGTAGCTCTGGCTGTATGTTTAGGGGAGTTGTCTGAATATGCTTCAGTCTAAACCGTTCCATTGTAGCTCTGGCTGTATGTTTAGAGGTGTTGTCTGAATATGCTTCAGTCTAAACCGTTCCATTGTAGCTCTGGCTGTATGTTTAGGGGAGTTGTCTGAATATGCTTCAGTCTAAACCGTTCCACTGTAGCTCTGGCTGTATGTTTAGAGGTGTTGTCTGAATATGCCTCAGTCTAAACCGTTCCATTGTAGCTCTGCCTGTATGTTTAGGGGAGTTGTCCTGCTGGAAGGTCAACCTCTGCCCCAGTCTCAAGTCTTTTGCTGACTCTAACAGGTTTTCCTGTATTTGGCTCCATCCATCTTTCCATCAACTCTGACCAGCTTCCCTGTCCCAGCTGAAGAAAAGCATCCCCACAGCATGACGCTGCCACCCCCATGTTTCACGGTGGGGGTGGTGTGTTCAGGGTGATGTGCAGTGTTAGTTTCCCTCCACATATAGCTCCTTGCATGAAATGTCTGGACTGACCTCGAAGTGCGTGACCATGGCGTCCATCAGCTCTTCACAGAAAGGAGGGTTGGCTTCAAATGAGCCGCTGACTGGAGAGAAAGACAGGAACGGCCTAGAACATACAAACACTGTGTCAGTAATGTCACACAGGGTAGAAATGATCCTCTGAACAAACTGTACCCATGGTTTCCTCAGCAGTGATTTTATAATTCTGATCTACTTCATTCTGGCAGTGATCCTGCTCTATAAAACACAGGGTTAACAGATCAATACAACTGCACTTCTGTAGTAGTACAAACTTATCTAAAGGAACAGTCTGTTGAATTTTCATATTGAAATGTCTAAACCAATCCAACATGTACTGAACTAGTGTTTACTTTTTCAGTGATTTCTTACATTACCTCAGATATTTCCAACAGTTTCAGATCAATCTTTCATTTTTACAGTTGTAATGGGACAAACCTAATCATTACAGAGTTATGGTTATGGTTGGTGGTGAATGAGATAAGTCTACGGTTGTATGAGCTTAAAAGAGAAAATCTAACAGTTTCAGGGTTATTGGGAGCCTAAATCAAAAGGCCAGTGAGGTAAACAAGAAAATTTAACTTCTTTGGACGAGGACAGATATTCTGATACCATAACATAATCGAAGTTATAGATGTGTAGGAGTATCTGATCAGACTCTGGCCGGAGAAAATGTGTGCTAAAAACAAGCTGTTCTCAGCTGAGAGGAGGATCATGAGAGCCACATCCATGAAGCCACACTCATTTCCGGGGGGGGGGGGGGGGCATGGTCAGGGGTGGAGTCAGAAAGCTCATCAACATTTAAAGCCACAGGCACAAACAGCTGGTTCTGAGCAGGGCTGAAACAGAGGGGTTTTATAGACATGCAGAAATCAATACTGGAGGGTTTTTACAGAAACAAACTTCACAGGCATGTTTTGGGGACCTCTGAGACCGATATAAACTTGTCTGAAGGGGTAAAATATGTGACCTTTAACTATTAAAACGCCAGGTTTACTAGACAAATCATTTACTTGGAGGCAGTCAGATCTGTCTGCAGATGTTTGTAATGATGTGTTTTTATTGTAGCTGATTTTAACAAATACTTGCTTTTTTCTGTTTCAAGGTTCTGGTGTTTAGCATTTTATTTGTATGACAACCCGTTGTTTGTCTGAAACTATGACTGTGCTGCTGCCTGTCGTAGCCACTCTTGAAAAGAGATTTTAATCTCAATGAGGTTAAATAAAAAATAAAATTAGTTTAAAAAAAGCCAACATGTTTCAACCACGTAGGACAAGTTGGCTATTGAAATGGTTTGGCCATTGTAATAAAGGATTCTACATTTTCAGGGCTGGAGTGACTGGTTTCTATTTTTTATATGGTCAGAAAGTCCTTAGATTTTAGACTTGACTTGTAGTCGAGGCATTTCTTGTATCTGAACTGACTGAATCAGCTTTATTGTGAACTTTTTTGCAAAGTTAAGACCGTCTCAGTCGACTTAATGATCAGTGCAGCGTAACGGCTGTCTCACCCTCTGGATCCAAAGAAGCAGTCGATGTCTGGGAAGGCGGAGCTGAACTGTTTGAAGTAGCAGTTGAGTGGCGAGGCGAAGCACTCAAAGGTAACTCCAAACTGCCGGTTCAACGCCTCAAACACTGACACCGGCAGCGCCCCCTGCAGGCCTGTTCCTTCGTTGGCACCGCTGCCAAACATCACCTGGAATCACAACCACACGTTTCATTAACTCAGCAATAAACCAGGTGAGATGTGATGGTCTCTGCTTGGTCGATGGAGAGAAAGCGGACCTGGTATCTCTTTAGGAGGCACCAGACTCTGGACAGGAACTTTTCAAAGCGAGGATCGTCTATACAGCTGTATCGATACAGCAGCTCCTGGAGAGAGAGAGAGAGAGAGAGAGACGGAGTCAGCCCAGTAAAATCCAGGATTTAAGACACCATTTTAGTCTCTTTTTCCAAGTTAACCAGTTGAAACGCTCAGGGCTGGGCTGTCACAGCTGTCATCAAAACCTACAGCACAGAATGAAGCTATGAGAGTGGTTAGTAGTCAAAGGAACTCACAAAAGTCAGACAGGGGTCTGAAGTGGAGAACAGCAGTTATGAAATCCAGGATAATGTGGTAAGGTTAGTCCGTTAAAGCTCTAAATGGACCACACGGCTGCTTCACTTAACCCTGATTCCCACAGTCCACCTCCATAGCGTACTCCGCAGCTAACAGGGCCTTTTCCAGTCAGTCTCTGAGTTTCCACAGCTGGTGCTGCAGTCGGCGTCCGACACTACGCACTCTGCTTAAAAATCATGTCAAGTCGTTTTTTAGTTGAGCTGTTGTAAGCACTTACCAATTTCAAAATAGCCGATCGTCTCTGACAGGGAGACAAAAATGCACGGAGCAAAAGCGTTCTTTGCGCTGATACAACTGGGATAGTTCATTTGAAAATGATAAATAACTGCCTCACAAACTGTTGGGGTAGAATGCTGTAATTTCCCCACACTACAGATCAGATTTATCAGCATCACTGACCAGTTTGCTGAAGTGCCCTCTGTTGACTTTGACCATCTCTCCTCTGAAGCGCAGACACGCCACGTCGTTCTCAAAGTGCAGCTCAACTCGAGGCAGGGGGGGAGAAGGGATGGCCAGACGCACCGGGTAACAGTAGACCAGCCGGGACTGTTGGGGGGACTCGCTGGTCTCTGAAGCTACAAACACACAGACAGCACAGCTCATGACACAAAAATATGTCTGAAGTAAAAACAGGATAGACGGATGACCGTGGAGGTCCTGCTGCAGATTCAGCTGGGGTACAGACCTGCTGGGGGGTCCTGCAGCAGGCTGAGGTGAGTCTGTCTCAGACGGCGGCTGTACTCTGCAGACAGCTGGTAGATCTTTGAGCAGATTCCTTCCACTGAATCTTTGGCCACAGCGGTGACGTGAGGACCACACTGCTGTCTCAGATGCTCCAGACGGTCCTTCAGAGAGAACCACACCACCATAAAGTAGGACAACGATACAGCGGGACAAACACATGCACAAGGTCACAATGAAGACAAACGCTGCCAGTGTGTTTTAGGAATTAGACTTGTGCTGTTATGTTACAGTATTTGTCACTTTCTCTGATTCAAGTTACAGTAAAACTAAACCAATACCAGGTTTGATGCTGTAGCAACACAAAGCTCTGTAGCATCTGATATCAGATATGATTTTTTTAAAATACAATAACTGGGTAATTAAAAAACGGTTTGAGTATCGTTTAAAGCATGTGGTGTAAAAGAAGAACCAACCTTACACCTTGGTTTTGTATGGAAACTGAGAGCTGCCAGTGCTAAAGCAGCTGCTGTTCACACAGGCTTAAATTAGATCAGCATGAGGCTCTGAGCTTGTTTTCAAAACTCCTCTGAAAAGAAAACGTGTTGAAAGGGAATCTGCAGTCAAATAAGAGGGTTAAGGTCTGAGGTTACCATGTAGTCCTCCTTGCTGGCGGAGTGATCTCGGCGCAGCCAGCTCATGGTGTCCTCAGCGTTCCACTTCACCACCTTCCTGCTCTCTGGACTTGCATTTCTGTGATGAGAAGAAAACTAGCATCAGAATTTCACGGTTAATTAATTAATTAACGGTTGCCCGAATGCCCGGGGCAACTTCAAAAAGCCAACGGGCAAGCAAAACTTGTAAGGACTTGCCCGATCGGGCAAGCACAACTCTGAGCTTTTCTATTCATAATTTTATCATTTTCTTCTCTTGTTTCTGTTACTACGGAGCCCCTGAGTAGCCAGATGCAGTGTGTCGCTGCCTCCATTGGCTGAGTGTGTCTGCTGACGGGCAGACAGCTGCTGAAGAGGGCATGGAAGGTCTTAAGGCTCACTTGTGATATGATCTAACTCAGTCATACGCAACCCGCGGCTCTTTAGTGACCAGTTGCAGCTCTTTTAAGGCTTACTTAAAAAAAAAAACCTTAACTAAAAACCTTTATGAAGGTAAACGCTGTCATCAATAAAGGTTCATGGCAGGTCACATCAATAAATCGGTTACCCACACAAAGAAGACAGGCTTCAACTTCTAAATTTGAGCGTTTATTACTTTGAATCTGTATATTTTTACCGTCAGATGTGCTGGACGGAGGAGCGTGTGTAAGAGAAGAGCACAGATAAAGCCCGCCGGTGGTACGTCTCTTCAGTAAGTTCATTCACTGAGGTGTGCCGTCTTCTGTTCAAACTGAAGCTTCACATTTCCTCGTTTTAACTTTTTCTCCAGCCACATCCTGCCGATGCTCTCTCACACCCAGATCTTTTGACAATTATGCCGATGCGCCTCATCAATGAGCATAACACACACGGATCACACGTGGAGATAACGTCATATCTAATATCTAGTGAAATTTGTCCAAACGTGGGTGTTTTATTTAATCTTTAATGCACTAATGATCATAAATATTGTCAAAAGAGTAGACATATAAAACCAAAGCTCCAAAACGAGGCAGGGTGAAACAATGTGTCTAGAGAGCTGCAAGTGTGAGACAGGGCTGGTTTTAGTCATTTGGAGGCCCAGGGCAAAGATCAATATGAGGCCCCTCCCCCTTTTACTAAAGAATTAAAAAATGAGTTGAAAAAAATTAGAAAACATCACTTTTATGTTAATAAAGCCTAGGAGCTCCAGTAAATGCCCCAGTGTGAGCTATAAATACCCAAATAGCCAACCATCATTTATCATTTTCTTTGAAAAGCATCTCAGAGCTCAAACTCAGCACGAAGCCTGACAGGATCAGACAGTTTTACCAACCTGGAGTCGATCATCTTCTTTGCTGCTTCGGCGTATTTAAACAGAAGCTTCCGGGCTTCCTCTTTGTACTTTATACGTGACAACCTGAAGCACAATCACAGCTGTTAATAAACCATCAACTTCAAATGTAATAGCAGCTAAAAAATACAAGGAGTTTCAGTGAAGACCTTCTCAGAAAGGGCCTTCAATCATGTTTAACTCAGTGTTTCTGTGTGGTTCATCTTACCTGATGGGAATGTCGTTCATGACCTCTCTGAACATGGACGGGGAGATGACCGGGTCACAGTCACTCGGCAGCAAAGGGTCATGACCTTTGTCGATCACTTTCCTCTCCAGAAGCCAGCGATTGAAAGACTCACGAGGCGGATCAATACCTGAATAAAGAAAATCAGACAAATCAGACTAATGTTTATGTAACACATGCACTAATACAGAGAGATATGATTACAGTCTGTGGTTCTGTTTAATACTAAAGTAGCTAAAGCCTGATTAATGCTGCTGTGTTGACACTACACTAACTACACCGTAGGTCCCTGTAGACCTGATCCCTGTAGACCTGATCCTTGTAGACCTGATCCCTGTAGACCTGATCCCGAAACAAAGACATACACGTTTGGCACACAAGACCGCATGGGGGGTTTCATAAACTTTAAAAGAACACAGCTAAAAGTGTAAGGATGGACTATTTTATAAATGTCAAAAGAACACAGCTAAAAGTGTAAGGATGGAATGTTTTATAAATGTCAAAAGAACACAGCTAAAAGTGTAAGGATGGAATGTTTTATAAATGTCAAAAGAACACAGCTAAAAGTGTAAGGATGGAATGTTTTATAAATGTCAAAAGAAGACAGCTGAAAGTGTAAGGATGGAATGTTTTTATAAGCTTCAAAAGAACACAGCTAAAAGTGTAAGGATGGAATGTTTTTATAAGCTTCAAAAGAACACAGCTAAAAGTGTAAGGATGGAATGTTTTATAAACGTCAAAAGAACACAGCTGAAAGTGTAAGGATGGAATGTTTTATAAACGTCAAAAGAACACAGCTAAAAGTGTAAGGATGGAATGTTTTATAAACGTCAAAAGAACACAGCTAAAAGTGTAAGGATGGAATGTTTTTATAAGCTTCAAAAGAACACAGCTAAAAGTGTAAGGATGGAATGTTTTTATAAGCTTCAAAAGAACACAGCTTAAAGTGTAAGGATGGAATGTTTTATAAACGTCAAAAGAACACAGCTAAAAGTGTAAGGATGGAATGTTTTATAAATGTCAAAAGAACACAGCTAAAAGTGTAAGGATGGAATGTTTTATAAATGTCAAAAGAACACAGCTAAAAGTGTAAGGATGGAATGTTTTTATAAGCTTCAAAAGAACACAGCTAAAAGTGTAAGGATGGAATGTTTTTATAAGCTTCAAAAGAACACAGCTAAAAGTGTAAGGATGGAATGTTTTTATAAGCTTCAAAAGAACACAGCTTAAAGTGTAAGGATGGAATGTTTTATAAATGTCAAAAGAACACAGCTAAAAGTGTAAGGATGGAATGTTTTATAAATGTCAAAAGAAAACAGCTAAAAGTGTAAGGATGGAATGTTTTATAAACGTCAAAAGAACACAGCTAAAAGTGTAAGGATGGAATGTTTTATAAACGTCAAAAGAACACAGCTAAAAGTGTAAGGATGGAATGTTTTATAAACGTCAAAAGAACACAGCTAAAAGTGTAAGGATGGAATGTTTTTATAAGCTTCAAAAGAACACAGCTAAAAGTGTAAGGATGGAATGTTTTTATAAGCTTCAAAAGAACACAGCTAAAAGTGTAAGGATGGAATGTTTTTATAAGCTTCAAAAGAACACAGCTAAAAGTGTAAGGATGGAATGTTTTTATAAGCTTCAAAAGAACACAGCTAAAAGTGTAAGGATGGAATGTTTTTATAAGCTTCAAAAGAACACAGCTTAAAGTGTAAGCATGGAATGTTTTATAAATGTCAAAAGAACACAGCTAAAAGTGTAAGGATGGAATGTTTTATAAATGTCAAAAGAAAACAGCTAAAAGTGTAAGGATGGAATGTTTTATAAACTTCAAAAGAACACAGCTAAGAAGTGTAGGGATGGAATGTTTTATAAGCTTCAAAAGAACACAGCTAAAAGTGTAAGGATGGAATGTTTTATAAACGTCAAAAAAACACAGCTGAAAGTGTAAGGATGGAATGTTTTATAAATGTCAAAAGAACACAGCTGAAAGTGTAAGGATGGAATGTTTTTATAAGCTTCAAAAGAACACAGCTAAGAAGTGTAGGGATGGAATGTTTTATAAGCTTCAAAAGAACACAGCTAAAAGTGTAAGGATGGAATGTTTTATAAACGTCAAAAAAACACAGCTGAAAGTGTAAGGATGGAATGTTTTATAAATGTCAAAAGAACACAGCTGAAAGTGTAAGGATGGAATGTTTTTATAAGCTTCAAAAGAACACAGCTAAAAGTGTAAGGATGGAATGTTTTATAAATGTCAAAAGAACACAGCTGAAAGTGTAAGGATGGAATATTTTTATAAGCTTCAAAAGAACACAGCTAAAAGTGTAAGGATGGAATGTTTTATAAGCTTCAAAAGAACACAGCTTAAAGTATGAGGATGGAATGTTTTATAAACGTCAAAAGAACACAGCTGAAAGTGTAAGGATGGAATGTTTTATAAACGTCAAAAGAACACAGCTAAGAAGTGTAGGGATGGAATGTTTTATAAGCTTCAAAAGAACACAGCTAAAAGTGTAAGGATGGAATGTTTTATAAACGTCAAAAGAACACAGCTACAAGTGTAAGGATGGAATGTTTTATAAATTTCAAAAAAACACAGCTGAAAGTGTAAGGATGGAATGTTTTATAAATGTCAAAAGAACACAGCTGAAAGTGTAAGGATGGAATGTTTTATAAATGTCAAAAGAAAACAGCTAAAAGTGTAAGGATAGAACGTTTTATAAACTTCAAAAGAACACAGCTAAGAAGTGTAAGGATGGAATGTTTTATAAGCTTCAAAAGAACACAGCTAAAAGTGTAAGGATGGAATGTTTTATAAGCTTCAAAAGAACACAGCTAAAAGTGTAAGGATGGAATGTTTTATAAGCTTCAAAAGAACACAGCTTAAAGTGTAAGGATGGATGTTTTATAAACGTCAAAAGAACACAGCTTAAAGTATAAGGATGGATGTTTTATAAACGTCAAAAGAACACAGCTAAAAGTGTAAGGATAGAATGTTTTATAAACGTCAAAAGAACACAGCTAAAAGTGTAAGGATGGAATGTTTTATAAGCTTCAAAAGAACACAGCTTAAAGTATAAGGATGGAATGTTTTATAAACGTCAAAAGAACACAGCTAAAAGTGTAAGGATAGAATGTTTTATAAACGTCAAAAGAACACAGCTAAAAGTGTAAGGATAGAATGTTTTATAAACGTCAAAAGAACACAGCTAAAAGTGTAAGGATGGAATGTTTTATAAGCTTCAAAAGAACACAGCTTAAAGTGTAAGGATGGAATGTTTTATGAACTTCAAAAGAACACAGCTGAAAGTGTAAGGATGGAATGTTTTATAAACGTCAAAAGAACACAGCTGAAAGTGTAAGGATGGAATGTTTTATAAGGTTCAAAAGAACACAGCTTAAAGTATGAGGATGGAATGTTTTATAAGCTTCAAAAGAAGACAGCTGAAAGTGTAAGGATGGAATGTTTTATAAGCTTCAAAAGAACACAGCTAAAAGTGTAAGGATGGAATGTTTTATAAACGTCAAAAGAACACAGCTGAAAGTGTAAGGATGGAATGTTTTATAAACGTCAAAAGAACACAGCTAAAAGTGTAAGGATGGAATGTTTTATAAACTTCAAAAGAACACAGCTAAAAGTGTAAGGATGGAATGTTTTATAAGCTTCAAAAGAACACAGCTTAAAGTATGAGGATGGAATGTTTTATAAACTTCAAAAGAACACAGCTAAAAGTGTAAGGATGGAATGTTTTATAAGCTTCAAAAGAACACAGCTAAAAGTGTAAGGATGGAATGTTTTATAAACGTCAAAAGAACACAGCTGAAAGTGTAAGGATGGAATGTTTTATAAACGTCAAAAGAACACAGCTAAAAGTGTAAGGATGGAATGTTTTATAAACGTCAAAAGAACACAGCTAAAAGTGTAAGGATGGAATGTTTTATAAACGTCAAAAGAACACAGCTGAAGGTGTAAGGATGGAATGTTTTATAAGCTTCAAAAGAACACAGCTTATAGTATGAGGATGGAATGTTTTATTAACTTCAAAAGAACACAGCTAAAAGTGTAAGGATGGAATGTTTTATAAGCTTCAAAAGAACACAGCTAAAAGTGTAAGGATGGAATGTTTTATAAACGTCAAAAGAACACAGCTGAAAGTTTAAGGATGGAATGTTTTATAAGCTTCAAAAGAACACAGCTAAAAGTGTAAGGATGGAATGTTTTATAAACGTCAAAAGAACACAGCTGAAAGTGAAAGGATGGAATGTTTTATAAGCTTCAAAAGAACACAGCTAAAAGTGTAAGGATGGAATGTTTTATAAACGTCAAAAGAACACAGCTAAAAGTGTAAGGATGGAATGTTTTATAAGCTTCAAAAGAACACAGCTTAAAGTATGAGGATGGAATGTTTTATAAACTTCAAAAGAACACAGCTAAAAGTGTAAGGATGGAATGTTTTATAAGCTTTAAAAGAACACAGCTAAAAGTGTAAGGATGGAATGTTTTATAAACGTCAAAAGAACACAGCTTAAAGTATGAGGATGGAATGTTTTATAAACTTCAAAAGAACACAGCTAAAAGTGTAAGGATGGAATGTTTTATAAGCTTCAAAAGAACACAGCTAAAAGTGTAAGGATGGAATGTTTTATAAACGTCAAAAGAACACAGCTGAAAGTGTAAGGATGGAATGTTTTATAAATGTCAAAAGAACACAGCTAAAAGTGTAAGGATGGAATGTTTTATAAACGTCAAAAGAACACAGCTGAAAGTGTAAGGATGGAATGTTTTATAAACGTCAAAAGAACACAGCTAAAAGTGTAAGGATGGAATGTTTAAAATCTTTAATTGATGACATTATCCCTAAAGCCTGAGGACAGAATGTTTGTGAAGCTGTGGATGTTGGGGGCTACTTCCTCCATTTCTGCCCAATAGTAGGCCACAGATGGCAGCTTATGGAAAAGTTACACCCACTTTTCCAAAAGTTGCAGCCAATAGTCATCCTGAGGGAAAGATTGCTGGTAGTGAGTTTTAAAATCTAGTCATTCATGAAGACGAGTTGTTGATGCAGAGAATGGATGCACTGATTAAAAGGCATCACTTGGTGTCTGACCACCCAGAGAAGATTTAGATCTCTGGTACTTCACTGTTTAAATCTGGAAGCAGAAGTCAGTGTGGCGGTACCTTCTCTCTGGTGACACAGTTCGTGGTAGTGTTGTCTCAGTTTGGTGACCAGCTGAGCTCTCTGCAGTTCAATCTCTGGGTGGGGGGGCAGGTGTTTGGCTGGCTGTTGCTCTCTGATGACAGCGTTGGTCTGGATGTCCAGATCCCAGTAGATACTGAAAATATCAACAATAAACAAACCAGTGATGAGCTATCTGGAGAAGAGCAGCAGAGGTTAACTGTGCTATATCCTCAGTACTCACACGGCCGGCCTGTATGGAGCCGGGGCTGGCGTTGGAGTCGTGGGTGTTGCTTGTGGAGCCTGTTTGTCTTCAGGGGCGTTGTTCCAGGGTTTGACCCCAGGTGTGCTGGGAGAGATGGGCGTGGTGGGCTCAACCTGGACACATCACAGCCACAGAAGACCAGATCAGAACAAAGGTTCTAAAGACTGACAGTCAGTCTGGTTTAGCTGACTGATGACATAGCAGGTAGCTTTACCTTGGCCCGTTTCATACTGTTAGGCCCTGCTGCTTGCTCTTCAGAGCTCCTCCTCTTCCTCTGACCGTTACCTAGGTTACTGTCTCCACCTTCTGCTGGAGCTGCATTCAAGCCCAAAGGATCAGACTGAAATCAAACAGATAGGTTAATAATGATCTCTGGGAATCTGGTCAGAGCTGAGGGAAAGCTGAATGGAGAAAAGTACAGATGTATCTTCACTGAAAACCTGCTCCACAGCGCTCAGGACCTCAGACTGGGCTAAAGGTTCACCTTCTAACATGACAATGTGGCCCTAAGACCACAGCCAGGACAACATAGGAGTGGCACAGGACGACTCTGAGAATGTCCTAGAGTAGCGTTGCGCAACCAAAGGGCCAAATTCCTGAAAAATGCCTTTGCAGAGAGCCACAATCTAAATGTTGAACAGCGGCAAAACTGTGTTAAATTAGCAATAAAAGTAAGTGTAGGTGGCAAAAACAGCCAAAAAGTAGGTGACAAGGGGCTAGATAGGCTTACAATGGACAAAACTAGGTGAAAAGTGGCAAAATGGGTGCAAAATCACAAAAAAATTTAGTTACAGGTGGTCAAAAAGTGGTAAAACTGCAGCAAAAAATGAGTGAAAAGTGACTAAAATGGGCAAGATAGCTGTAAAAAGATGGGAAAAGTGGCATTTTGGCAAAAGGCAGCTTTAATGGGAAAAAAGTGGCAAAAAAGGGGGAAAAAATTGCAAAAAAGCAGGATGAAAGTGGCTGAAACTGATGAAATAGGGCAAAACTGGGTTAAAAGTAGCAAAAATGGGTGAAAAGTGGCTAAAGTAAGTGGTTAAAATGGGCTAAAAGCAGCAGAAATTGATAATAATTGGGAAGAAATTGTAAATAAGGGCAATGGAAACATGGAGAAAAAATAAAGGTTGACAATTAAGTCTGACCATTAAAACCTACCGGAGGAGTGAGGGAAACAAACTGATCAATGTGACTTGCAATCAAGGGGGGGGTAAAAATATCGATTAATCAATGCATCGCAGTATTTCCCCCCTCAATTCAATATCGATTCAGTAAATCCTCTGAATCAATTCACCCCCTGGTCAGTGGGGGTCACTGTGTGACCATAACCATGTTATGTGAGGTTTATCACAATTTCCAAGAAAAAAAGGAAATATTATTCAAGTTTACATGCACTTTACTTTTTCAGTGTTTATACAGAACTGTCATGTTTTTTACTTTTGTACTCCTTCTGCACAAATAAGTTATTATTGTGCAAATTTTTATTTTCAGATGTTTTATTGCTAAAAAATTTGAGGTGACCTACCACATATGTTCACATGGGCATGAAAATAATTACTAACAACTGTCAACAGGTCATTTGTGTATTTCTACTTCTTACTGAATCAACATCAAAGCATTTAAATCAATATCTAATCAAAATCTAATTGATTCATGGGGTTCTTAGCAATACCCAGCCCTACTTGCAACGGATAATTTCTGAGGTCAAAGTTTCCATTTTTAAGGTTTTCTGCAGAATAATATTTCAAATGAAGACATAAAAGAGCGACATGAGGCTCTTGAGCCACGCGTTGAGTATCTCTGTCCTAGAGGGACCAGAACCCTGACCTGAAGACCTGAACCCTGTCCAACATCTCTGGACAGACCTGAAAATGTCCATCCACCAAAGGACCCATCCAACCTGACTAAGCTTCAGACAATACTGTCTGAATCCTAGGAAAGTAGGAAAAATCTTCTCAAACTAAGGACACACTAACTATGTTAAAATCGACACTAATCATCAAAAATAAGCCAGACTTGATTAAGGAACATGTCATGTAATGCACCAATCAGAAAATTCTGACCCACGGACCATTTGGAAAGAAAGTTCATTCTGAAAGAGAGAGGTGGTTCATGTCAGCAGTTATTCTGATCTCTGGGCCTCAGTAACCTGAAGAATACTTTTATAAGGTTGGCCACACACAGGACAGTCCACCAATCATCACCGACATTAAAAAACATGGTAGAGCACAGAGGTGGGGACAGTTGCAGCTGATTTCTAACATCATAATCCTCAATGGAAACATGGAGAAAAATGAAACTGGGCGTCTGACAATTAAGCTAGTCTAGAACCATTAATCTATCACTGCGGAGGAGGACCCTAAAGCATTAAACCTCAGTCGTTAAAGTTTTTCACTCTCTGTTTCAGGCTGAACTACTCTGAGAGTGCTAACCTGAGCTATTATCATTCCTGAGAAACCAAAGACTGAACTCACGATGACATCGTGCTGACCAAGCACTGGCACCTCCCACAGACTCTGATTGGTGAATCTGTTGAAATAATACGGTCGATTTTCCCTCCGAGACCAGCACTTGGACCATCCGGCCTGCACCAGCTCATCTGTCAGAGAGATCGCATGAAGACAGTCAGGACTGAGCCAGGTACAGCTGACAAACGTGTGGGAGGAGCAGTGGCGTACCTGGAAGCTCTGGTGGTTTGGCTGTGGACGGAGAAAGGGGCGGTCCCTGAGAGGAGGCGGGCACAGACGGAGAAGGCATCATGGCCGCCTCCCCTTTCACCGATCCCTGGCTGTCGTTGGACATCTCACCTGTTCGTCAGACTGGCATCGACCTGCCTGGACAGGAAGACATGCTGTGACTTTCAAAATAAAACAGCATTGCTTTACATCGACCGGGTCGGCCTTTGCATACAAAGATGTATCATTCTTTGATATAACAATGATAAAATAACAATGAACAAGCGTGTTCTCTGACATGGAGGCAACCCTGTGATTTAGCTGACGCTGTATGACAACGTTAAAGTTTGGGTTGATGTCAGGAGACGCCACGTTTCTAAGATCAGTACATCTTTTTCAATTCTAAGTTGAAGCAAGAATTTTGACTTTAAACGAGGAATTCTGAGAATAAGCCTCAATTCTGGATTTAAAGTCGGAATTCTGAGATTAAAATAACTGAGATTAAAATAACTGAGATTAAAGTCATAATTCTGAGATAAAAATAACTGAGATTAAAGCCATAACTCTGAGATTAACAAAACTGAGATTAAAGTCATAATTCTGAGATAAAAATAACTGAGATTAAAGCCATAACTCTGAGATTAACAAAACTGAGATTAAAGTCATAACTCTGAGATTAAAATAACTGAGATTAAAGCCATAACTCTGAGATTAACAAAACTGAGATTAAAGTCATAACTCTGAGATTAAAATAACTGAGATTAAAGCCATAACTCTGAGATTAACAAAACTGAGATTAAAGTCATAACTCTGAGATTAACATAACTGAGATTAAAGCCATAACTCTGAGATTAACAAAACTGAGATTAAAGTCATGATTCTGAGATAAAAATAACTGAGATTAAAGCCATAACTCTGAGATTAAAATAACTGAGATTAAAGCCATAACTCTGAGATTAACATAACTGAGATTAAAGTCATAACTCTGAGATAAAAATAACTGAGATTAAAGCCATAACTCTGAGATTAACAAAACTGAGATTAAAGTCATAATTCTGAGATAAAAATAACTGAGATTAAAGCCATAATTCTGAGATAAAAATAACTGAGATTAAAGTCATAATTCTGAGATAAAAATAACTGAGATTAAAGCCATAACTCTGAGATTAACAAAACTGAGATTAAAGTCATAACTCTGAGATTAAAATAACTGAGATTAAAGTCATAATTCTGAGATTAAAATAACTGAGATTAAAGCCATAACTCTGAGATTAAAATAACTGAGATTAAAGTCATAACTCTGAGATAAAAATAACTGAGATTAAAGCCATAACTCTGAGATTAACGAAACTGAGATTAAAGTCATAACTCTGAGATTAAAATAAATGAAATTAAAGTCATAATTCTGAGATAAAAATAACTGAGATTAAAGCCATAACTCTGAGATTAACAAAACCTTAGATTAAAGTCATAACTCTGAGATTAAAATAACTGAGATTAAAGCCATAACTCTGAGATTAAAATAACTGAGATTAAAGTCATAATTCTGAGATAAAAATAACTGAGATTAAAGCCATAACTCTGAGATTAACAAAACTGAGATTAAAGTCATAACTCTGAGATTAAAATAACTGAGATTAAAGTCATAATTCTGAGATTAAAATAACTGAGATTAAAGCCATAACTCTGAGATTAACAAAACTGAGATTAAAGTCATAATTCTGAGATAAAAATAACTGAGATTAAAGTCATAACTCTGAGATTAAAATAACTGAGATTAAAGTCATAACTCTGAGATAAAAATAACTGAGATTAAAGCCATAACTCTGAGATTAACAAAACTGAGATTAAAGTCATAACTCTGAGATTAAAATAACTGAGATTAAAGCCATAACTCTGAGATTAACAAAACTGAGATTAAAGTCATAACTCTGAGATTAAAATAACTGAGATTAAAGCCATAACTCTGAGATTAACAAAACTGAGATTAAAGTCATAATTCTGAGATAAAAATAACTGAGATTAAAGCCATAACTCTGAGATTAAAATAACTGAGATTAAAGTCATAACTCTGAGATAAAAATAACTGAGATTAAAGCCATAACTCTGAGATTAAAATAAATGAAATTAAAGTCATAACTCTGAGATTAAAATAACTGAGATTAACAAAACTGAGATTAAAGTCATAACTCTGAGATTAAAATAACTGAGATTAAAGTCATAATTCTGAGATAAAAATAACTGAGATTAAAGTCATAACTCTGAGATTAACAAAACTGAGATTAAAGTCATAACTCTGAGATTAAAATAACTGAGATTAAAGTCATAATTCTGAGATTAAAATAACTGAGATTAAAGCCATAACTCTGAGATTAAAATAACTGAGATTAAAGTCATAACTCTGAGATTAAAATAACTGAGATTAAAGTCATAACTCTGAGATAAAAATAACTGAGATTAAAGCCATAACTCTGAGATTAACAAAACTGAGATTAAAGTCATAACTCTGAGATTAAAATAACTGAGATTAAAGCCATAACTCTGAGATTAACAAAACTGAGATTAAAGTCATAATTCTGAGATAAAAATAACTGAGATTAAAGTCATAACTCTGAGATTAAAATAACTGAGATTAAAGTCATAATTCTGAGATAAAAATAAGTGAGATTAAAGTATATAACTCTGAGATTAACAAAACTGAGATTAAAGTCATAACTCTGAGATTAAAATAACTGAGATTAAAGCCATAACTCTGAGATTAACATAACTGAGATTAAAGCCATAACTCTGAGATTAAAATAATTGAGATTAAAGTCATAACTCTGAGATTAAAATAACTGAGATTAAAGTCATAATTCTGAGATAAAAATAAGTGAGATTAAAGCCATAACTCTGAGATTAAAATAAATGAAATTAAAGTCATAACTCTGAGATTAAAATAAATGAAATTAAAGTCATAACTCTGAGATTAAAATAACTGAGATTAACAAAACTGAGATTAAAGTCATAACTCTGAGATTAAAATAACTGAGATTAAAGTCATAACTCTGAGATTAAAATAACTGAGATTAAAATAACTGAGATTAAAGTCATAATTCTGAGATAAAAATAAGTGAGATTAAAGTCATAACTCTGAGATTAAAATAACTGAGATTAAAGTCATAACTCTGAGATTAACATAACTGAGATTAAAGTCATAACTCTGAGATTAAAATAACTGAGATTAAAATAACTGAGATTAAAATAACTGAGATTAAAGTCATAACTCTGAGATTAAAATAACTGAGATTAAAGTCATAACTCTGAGATTAAAATAACTGAGATTAAAGTCATAACTCTGAGATTAAAATAACTGAGATTAAAATAACTGAGATTAAAGTCATAACTCTGAGATTAAAATAACTCAGATTAAAATAACTGAGATTAAAGTCATAACTCTGAGATTAAAATAACTGAGATTAAAATAACTGAGATTAAAGTCATAACTCTGAGATTAAAATAACTGAGATTAAAATAACTGAGATTAAAGTCATAACTCTGAGATTAGAGTAATAATTCTGAGATGAGAGTAAAAATCATTTGTGTGGGTTAATCATGTATAACGTCATAATTAACACCCGCTCACCAGTGTGAGTGCTGTGAATGTGCAGGGAGGAATTTGTGTGAAGCAGATGAATTAGCCACACGTTTAATGCGCTGTTCGCCCCTTTTGTTTATCCGTGAGAGTTGAAAAATCTGAACTCATCGATGATGGCCATTCAACATGGAGTCCTCCAGAGACCGGAGGATCCCCGAGGGACCGGCCTGGGGGTAGAAGGTTCATTCCACCAGAATATGGAGGAGAAACTTGTGGAGTCTGTCTGCGGCTACCCCGAGCTCTATGACACCTCCTGCCTGCTCTACCAGCAGGAGTAACAAGGAGGAAAGTGAGTGAGGAGGTCTGATGGTCTGGTAAGTTGTGAAAACATTTCTGTCACTACTTGTCAGTTATCTACTACCAAGTTAGCACCAGGGTTAGCACGGACCCTGTTAGCATAATGCCGGCAGGTGAGATAATGTTTCTTTCACTAGTTGACGTGTTTGCATGTTTGTGGACAACCGACTGAAATGTTGGAGAAAGAAGCCCCTCCCATCTCGTGTCTTTTGGGCAGCCATGTACAGGCGATCTGATGCGTGACTGGAGCGAGCTGTTCCCGTGGGTAAAAGAAAATTAAGCAAGTAAACTCCCTGTTTGCACACTTGGATAGCCGAGTTTGTTGCATCTGGTGTGCACACAACATGACTGAGAATTCAGGCTTTCTTTCAACAAGGAAAAAAGTTGGATTAAAAAAAAACATTTGTGGCCCTAACCTTTACACTTCCATACGTAAAGCAGGGATTTTTTGGTTTGTTCCAATATTGATATTAGCCGATATCAGCAAACAACCAACGCCGGGCTGCAGCTGTTCAATGTCCACATTTAGCACCAAACAGAGACGGATTTATCACTGGGCAGACACACTGACCTGTTTTTATGGTCAAACATGAAAGAAAATGAGTCCATAATGGAAGTAAAAACGTCTACATCATTACTGGCTACACTTTAATTTTAAACATTGGTAACTGCAGCAGCCCTGGTCTTTATGAGGGCTGAACGGTTTGGGAAATAATCTAATTGCCAATTTTTTACCCAGTATTGTGATTTAGTGTGCTAATATTTCTTAAGTTCCTCATCTCATGTACTTTCAACAAAAATGAGCAATAATTCATTCTATTACAAACTAGTGCTGAACGATTTGAGAAAATAATCTAATTTTCCCCCCAATATTGCGATTGCAATTTAATATGTAATTATTTTTAGGATCTTATCTATTATTGAACAAACACAAGCAATACATCTGTATTATAACCAACATAATATTAGATAAATTAAACTAGGGATGAAAGATTTGAAAAAATATATTATTTGGATTTCGGCCCATAAAGCAAATTTGACATCGATTGCTGTACTGAAGGGATAATAATTTTTTCTGCTATTCTCATTTGTATTCAGAAAACCACATGCACAATTAGGAAAAGTTGGATTTTAGTAATTTTTAAAAAAAAAAAGACCCTTGTTTGTATGCACAATGTGTAGAGCATGAAATCTCTGCTGCAAAAATCTAACTGGTATTCTGACACATTTCAGGAAAAAAAAAAAAATTGCACTGTCTGCGATTTGAAAATTGCAGCAGGTCATATTGCGATTTAGGCCTAATCTCATTTGCAATTAATTGCCCAGCCCTATAACAAACACAACACTAGATTAAACTAGAGCTGAACAACTTTGAAAAACTTACTGTGATGATTTCAACCCTTTTTGCAAATTGGATATGAACTGTTGTATTAAAGGGAATGATCACTATTATTTGATTCTCATATTAAAAATAAAATCATACAAAAATGAAGAAAATAGGATTTTTTTGGGTACACAATTCTAAAAATATGCCGCTAGAATGATTTCATGTTGTGTAATGTTTAACATCTCTGCTGCAAAAAAAAGTCTTAAACTGGAATTCAGACACAAATTTCAGGTCAAAGAAATACTGCACCTTCTGCGATTTGAAAATTGCAGCAGGCCATAATGTGATTTAATCTAATGTGGGATTAATTGCCCAGCCCTAATCTTTATGAGGTCCATCTGTGGTTTATAAGAGAAACTAAATAAACTGGACAGTGGCTCATGAGAAGAATCCTTCCTTAAGAGGAAGACATCAGAAAGATTCGTGCTTCTTTAACCCTGAAAATGTGAAGCTTAAACAATAACACATCCATTTTAAAATGCTGGTTTTTGTCTATTCTAATAAAAGCACATGGCATATGGTTCTGAATCAACCCACTGAGAGGACTGAACCTAACCTAGCTGTATGAATAGAAATTAAACCACTGATCAAATACATTTGATCAGTACGGAAGAGTATTAGGGCCAGTGAAAAAAAAAAATGAGACGAATTTTTTTTTTTCACTTGTAAGAAAAAAGTCAGAATTCTGAGATTAAAGTCAGAATTCTGAGTTTAATCTCAGAATTCTGAAAAAAAAAGAGACTTTTTTTTCATTTGAAGAAAAAAGTCAGAATTCTGACTTTAATCTCAGAATTCTGACTTTTTTTTCTCAGAATTCTGACTTTAATCTCAGAATTCTGACTTTTTTTTCACAAGTGAAAAAAACATTTTCGTCTCAAATTTTTTTTTTTCAGTGGCCCCAATACTCTTCCGTAGATCAGCACTGAAGGGTCTGGCTCCAGAATATATTACAGAACTTTTATTCCCCTATGTCCCAGCCCGCAGCCTCAGATCCTTGAGTGGGAACCTCCTGGTTGTTCCAAAGTCGAGACTCAAATCTTAGGGTGACAGGGCCTTCTCCATCAGAGCCCCTCGACTTTGGAACGACCTGCCCGAGGAGATAAGGCATGCAGAATCATTGACATCTTTTAAATCACTTCTTAAAACTCATTTTTATAGACTGGCTTTTATGTGATGTCGTCTTCATCTTGTTCTTATTTAATTTTTATAATTTTTATCTTCTCACAGATTCTTACATATTTTAGTTTAATTTCCTCTTAATCTCTCCTTTACTCCCTGTCAACCTAATTTTATTTCCTTGCCCCCTGGCTGTTTTTAAGCGTTACTGTCTTCCTCACTTTATTGATCTTACGTCTTCACTGCTTCCCCTTATGTTTACCTCTGTTATAATACTTATCAATTTTACTGCTTTTACAGTTTTAGAGCTCGTTTCACCCTGTTTTAATATCTGTTTTTGCCCTCTTATTTACATTTTACTGTTTCTCTTTTAATTTCTTATGTCTTTAATGTTGGTCCTCTTGGTCTCAGCCTGTGTAGCTGGGTTCCTGCTTTGCCTGGGTTCCTATCATTTTATGGCACTGATGTCTGTGTCTTGCCTGCATCCTGATGTTCATGATGTCTTAGCTGTGCAGTATGGTTTCATGTCTGCGCTCTGATTGATGTCTGTGATGTCTTAGTTTGCACGGCATCACAGGTCGTCTAGGTTTGGTTCTATATTGTTGCTCTTTATCGATGTAGATGAATTGTTATCTGTCTACATGTCACGTTCTGTTTCTTGTCTTTTGTCTGGGTTGTTGCTTTGTTTTTGTACTTTCTTCTGCACATGTCAAAGCACTTTGTAAACCCATGTTTTTAAAAGTGCTATACAAATAAAGTTATTATTATTATTATTATTTATTCTTTATAGGACCAAAATGATGGTTTTTATTCTTGCCACAGTACGCCACCGTGTGTTTCCATTGAGCTCTTGCAGTATTTTTCATTTATCAGTGGGTCAAAATAAGCTCTAACGGGGCATCATCGGAAATAAAAAACTGAATTACTGTATAAGAATATGAGGAGTCTCATCTTGTAATGGTAATGTGGTCTAGAGCCCCAGCGGTCCTTTCGGGTTGATTATGGACAGGGAATTAAAAACAGCGGTTACAATGTGAAGTAAAGCCTGCTCCTGTTTTGGGGTTACTTTCTGCTTTTATTTCATTGAGCTGAGCCTGACTGGCGTGTTTAATGACAGGGAATAGACTGGACCAGGTTTAAAAACAACACCAATATTTAACTACATGTTTATCACACGGACTCATCAGTCTGTTCAGTAACTGTGGACTAATATATATATATATATATACTGTTTTATGTCAGCTCGGTGACAACACGGAGGTCCAGGCCGACCTGTTCGTCAGAATGTGGCGGTTTGAAGACAGATGGCGGCAAACGGAACAATGTCAGAGATTAAATGTGATAAAAGTGATCAATGAACAACGAAAATCACTGTTTCTGTGTGTGCAGATTAAACTGACAGCGCCATGGGCTAAATTTGATTAGATTTAGATGTTTCTTTCACATACGCAAAAATGAGCGCTATGGTTACACGCATGCGCACCACGGAATTTCCAAACAAACACGGAGGAGGAGAAGAGCGAGGGGGGTGAGGGGGGAGGACAACAAAAAGCTGCGGCTGCTCCTCCGGAGATCGAGCAGAAGACGCGGACACAGCGGCTCACAGTATCGAGCAGCGTCGGGGCCAAGCCGGGCTAAACTTACTTTAAAACACAGAAACGGAATCGAGCTGTCTTATCATGCTAGTTTATTACGCCATTATGCTCGTTTCGCTCTGTATGCACGCAGAGCCACAGCTGCCGTTTAGGCGCCACTTCTCATACAAGATGGCGGACACGCCCCTGCCACAGCGCTGCGAGTCCTGCACAGTATTTCTGTGTTTTATTACAAACTGAGCCACCTTGCGCACCGTACGTCCGGTTCATATGAAGGCTGAAACCTTCCGCCGCATGTCGGTACCCTCGGAGCGGCTGCGCAGGGCCGCCTGCCCTTACCTTGACCGGTTAAGTAGCGGAGAGTCGTAGGTTCTGTCCGTTTGTTTCGGGTCCTCCGCTCCGCTCCCTCCCCGCCTGCTCAGACATCTTTACAGGGACCCGAAGTGAGCGACTGCGCAGGCGCGGCTTTTACCCATTTTCCTTTTCCGGAATGTCCCTAAAGAGCCGCCATGTTTAAGAGGTCTATTAGTTATGATGCTCAGTAGTTGCTTAACCCTAAACTTAGAATTTAAACATTTAGTTTGTTATTGGCCTCTTTTAGCGTCACCGTCTCCTCCTTAACAGACTGAATAAACGGCAGGGAGGACCAATGAGTGATTTCACTTCAGCAGAATAAAACTCCTGGGCTGCAAATATTTTAAAAAATGTTTACTGAGGGCATTAATGCTGGCAGCTATGCATGATATTATTGGTATGACATTGGTATTCACAAGAATTGGTTAAAAAAAATGTCAGTACAGACAGATATGACAAAATTTTCACTGTCCTTCATGAAAAAAGGGAATACATCGCTGCCCTAAAACAACACTGATTTATAACATTTAAAAAAGAGCAGAGAACAAAGGCTGACACGTTTCTACATAAAAGATCTTTTGAAAAAACTTTTAATTAGTGCTCAGATATGATTTAAGTTAATCTGTATAACCTTAACTTTATCATTCCCAGAGCAGATAAAGCCAGAGGTATTTGGTGTCCCCCTAGGGGGTCCCAGACCCCAGGTTTGGAATCATTGGTATAAACCACCATCAGCCCAGCCTGGTATAAAAATAACCATACTTTGAGTAGTGCCACATATTCTTTTAAAGTTTCTTTAGACCTGCAGAGCGTATTATATAACCAGTATATAAACAGTATGAAGAAAGGATATGACCATATTAGGAATGATCTCCAGTCTGATCCCTCTAGGCCTCCATCTTTGTTCTAAAGTTGTCCAAATCACTGATTTTGTTATGTACCGGTTTTTATGGCAGGGACAGATGCAGTATACAGAGATAATAAACGGGCATTTTCAGCTGTGCTGCTCCACAGTATTAAGCTAATTTCATACACGCTTACAGACAGAGCTACTCTGAGCTACATTTGGTCGACATTTATGAGCAGTTTATGTCTCGCCAGTGTGCACATAGACAATACAAACCCCAGAAGCCCATACCCATACAATCGTACACTATGAGCAGGTCGTACAGGTGCACCTCAGCCAATCAGAACACCTTCATAAAGGTGATTTTATCAGTAATTCAATCCATAAAGGTAAAAACATTTATAGATTCATCACACACAGACTGCTTTAGTTCAAGTCTTTATTTTAATGTTCATGAGTATGGCTTACAGAAAATGAAAACCCAGACTTCACTATTCCTGAAAATTAGAAAATAGTGAAAAAGTTGAATATTGTAAAGTCATGGTGTCACACCCTAATCAGCTAATGAACTCCAAACACCTGCAAAGAGACACCTGCAAGACTGCAGACTGGACAGATGTCCAGAAGACAGTCATTAGTTGGGTTTCCATTGTAGTTTTCACAAAATAAAAGCGATATTTCTTAAGTTTCTCTTAAGTACAGTTGCGCTTTGAAGGAGTTTTGGCCGTAGGCCTTGCAATTCTCGTAAAATCTAGTAAAATCTCATGACGCTCCAAACCTGTTGCGTGTCGGTAAGGTTTTGGTTACATCTACGGCGGTTGCCTCGATAATTTTAAACAACAGATGAAGACAACGGATGATAGTTCAGAGGTAAAGTCCGTATGAATGGCAAAAGCCACGCATAAGGGTAGAAGTATGATAAGAAAAGTCTCGTCTCCTCTGTCTACACGTACCACGCCATGTTGTCTCGGAGTGACTGGTCATGTGACACCATATGTTACGTCCTGCGACTTGTAAATGTGGAAAAAGTGTTTCCATTGCACTTTTGTGATATACTTCTATATCGAAACGCCTGAAACATGAAAGCGTAGAAACTCTTTAGAGATATTTTAGGGTTTTTCTAAATCCAGGTGTTTCCATTACCACTTTTTGATTGCGCTATTTCGATTTTGCACATTTCCAAGTGTAATGGAAACCCAGCTAGAGACACCCTCCACAAGGAGGGTAAGGTCAAAGGTCATTGCTAAAGAAGCTACTTGTTCACAGAGTGCTGTATCCAAGCAGACTCATAGAAATGTGGTTAAAGAGCAGCAGAAGCAGCAGGGGTAACCACAAAGAGGACTGGGACATGAAGCCCATTCAAGAGTTTGGGGAGCTCCACAAGGAGGCTCAGGCCCCGTTCACACGGAAACGAATTCAGGAGTATACGCAAAAGTTTTTTGTCGGATCGGCGTTTCGGGTGACTGTAAACGATACTTTTTGAAACCGAGTCCCAGAGTGCGTAAATCCGTAAACGAATACCGTTTCATCTCTGTGTGGACTGTTATCTGCATCTTTCTTGAAACGATTATGTCACACACAGCGTAGCTCCCTTAAGGCGCCTGCGCGGGTTAGGCCAAAACAATAATAGCGGACTACACGGTTGTGTTGGTGCTGCAGAAGCTACAGAGCTTGTTGTGGCTTTTACAGAAAAATCTAATGCTCCTTTACCACCACCGCAAAACGCACACACCAGATGTTCTTAAATCCAACGCAGAGAACAACCAGGAGGGCAACTAGATGGAAGTTTGTGTTAGTTTTCTGTGATATTCTTCTTCTACTCTGGTGCATTTCCGTGGCAGCGTTACAGCGCCACACATAGGCTTGGCATATGTACTACAGCGTTTTTAGTGGTTCCGTGTTTACGTGGATGTTTCCTGAAACGATCCCGTCTTTACAGAAAACTTCTCCAAAACGAAACGGCAGTATAGCGTTTCCGTGTGAACGGGGCCTCAGACTGAAGTCAGAGCTTCAAGAGCCACCACGCACAGACAGACCCAGGACCTGGACTACAACAGTCCCAGTCCTCGTGTCGAGCCACTCTTGAACCAGAGACAATGTCAGAGTCTTCTTACCTGGGCCAAGGACTAAAAGGACTGGACTGTTGTGGTCTCAGTGGTCCAAAGTCCTCTTTTCAGATGAAAGTACCTTTTGTAAATCCAGGTCCCAGAGTCTGGAGGAAGACAGGGGAGGACCAGAATCCTTCAGGCCTTGAGGTCCAGTGTAAAGTCTCCACAGTCAGTGGTGGTTTGGGGTCCATGTTATCTGCTGGTGTTGGTCCACTGTGTTTGATCAGGTCAAAGGTCAGCACAGGAAGTCTGAGCTTCATGCTTCCTTCTGCTAACCAGATTTATGGAGATGCTGATTTCATTTCCAGCAGGACTTGGCACCTGTCCACACTGCCAAAAGTACCAAAACCTGGTCTAAGGACCCTGGTACCCCTGTAAACTGGTCTGACCTAAACCCCATAGAGGATCTGTGGAAGTAAAGAGGAAGATGAACAACGCTGAAGAGCTGAAGTCCACTATCAGAGCGACCTGGGCTTCATAACCCCTCAGCAGTGCCTCGGACTGATCGCCTCCACGCCACCCTGCAGGAAAAAGGAGGCCAGACCAAGTACTGAGGGTGGACATGTTCAGACTTTTCAGTAGTCCTACATTTCTGTGTTAAAATCCTGTTTATTGGTTTTAAGTGATATTCTAATTTTCTGAGAAACTGAATTTAGGGTTTTCATCAGCTGTAAGCCAGAATCAACAAAATATAAGAAAAAAACACCTGAAATACATCAGTCTGTGTGTGATGGGTCTGTAGAATACAGGAGTTTACCTTTCTGACCTGAATCACTGAAATAAACTAACTTTTTGATATTTTAATTTACTGACATGCTCCTGTATACACCGCGTTCCAAATGATCATGCAGATTGTATTTTAGTGTCATAAACATTCAGTTTTTAGTTTGTCAGTTAAACTCATGGATGGTTTTGTGTCTCAGGGCTCTCTGGATCACTGAAATCAGTCTCAGACACCTGTGATCTTTAGTTTTCCAGGTGATCCCAGTTAAAGGAAACTGAAGAAGGATGTTCCACATTATTAAGCAGGCCGCAGGTTTCAGCAATATGGGAAAGAAAAAGGATCTCTCTGCTGAAAAGACTCAGATAGTGTAATGCCTTGGACAAGGAATGAAAACGAGATATTTCAGGAAAACTTCAGCGTGATCATCGTACTGTGAAGACATTAGTGTCTGATTCAGAGCACAGACGGGTTCCTGCAGATAAAGGCATGATGAGGAAGGTTTCTGACAGAGATTCATCAGATTAAGAGAGCAGATGCTAAAATACCATTACAAAGCAGCAAACAGGGATTTGAAGCTGCTGGTGCCTCTGGAGTCCCACCAACCTCAAGGTGTAGGATCCTCCAGAGGCTTGCAGTCGTGTATAAACCTACTATTCAGCCCCCCCTAACCAATGCTCACAAGCAGAAACGGTTGCAGTGGGCCCAGAAAAACATGAAGACTCATTTTCAAACAGTCTTGTTGACTGATGAGTGCCGTGCAACCCTGGATGGTCCAGATGGAGGAGTAGTGGATGGTTGGTGGATGGCCACCATGTCCCAACAAGGCTGTGATGTCAGCAAGGAGGGGGCGGAGTCATGATGAGAGAGCTGATAGGCCCCTTTAGGGTCCCTGAAGGTGTGAAAATGACCTTGGCAAAGTATCTAGAGTTTCTGACTGACCACTTTCTTCCATGGTACAAAAAGAAGAACAGTGCCTTCAGTAGCAAAATTTTCTTCATGCATGACAATGCTCCATCTCATGCTGCAGAGAATCCCTCTGTGTCATTGGCTGCTATGGGCATAAAAGGAGAGAAACTCATGGTGTGGCCCCCATCCTCCCCTGACCTTTAACCCTACTGAGAACCTTTGGAGCATCCTCAAGCTAAAGATCTATGAGGGTGGGAGGCAGTTCACATCAGAACAGCAGCTCTGGGAGGATATTCTGACATCCTGCAAAGAAATTCAAGCAGAAACTCTCCAAAAACTCACAAGTTCAATGGATGAAGAATAGTGAAGGTGATATCAGAGAAGGGCTCCTATGTTAACATGAACTTGGCCTGTTCAGATGTTTTTGATTGAAATAGCTTTGATTTCAGTAAATATGACCTCCTAATGCTGCAGGTTCAACACATGACCATGTTCACTTCTTTACAGCCTATAAAATCTTTATAAACTCTGTTGTGCTTCATAATGTGGAACAGTTTTAGTTTTCTATTTTAATAAAATGGTTATCACTGGGAGGTTTGTTCTATAAAATGTGAATGATGCTCTAATGGTGGATGATTTGAATATTTTACTCATTTTCATTTGCATGATAATTTGGAGCGTGGTGTTTTTATGTCTAACCCCCTTCTTCACGCTAACTCTGTCTCTACACATGAGTACAAGTCTGATTCTTTTTTGGGAATTCCCTTATTTCTGTTTTAACATTCAGGCAGTTCTTAATTTTAATGCTTGTAGGAAACAGCCTGTTTAATATGCTGGGTCCTTTTATTAGCAGGTACATCTGTCAAAGAATAAAGTACAGGGAACCAGGAGTCCTTGTACTGATCTTCATAGGTTTATTGATTTATTTCTTTAAAATGGTCATAGAAAGCATTCAGATGTTAAAATTCACAAGTTGAATAAACAAAGTTAAATGTCCAACATTAATCAGTTAAAACATTTATAGCACTGTTTAATCAGAGTTAGAGAATACACTTATTAATTTACAGCCATTAAGGGTTAATTGGTCACAAAAATAAATAATCATTTATAATAATTTACTCTATTAACATTTAAATTGTTATATAACTACAACCAAAAATCTGCAAAATCTTTGAGTGCAATAGTTAATGCTTTGAGGGGTCAGTTATCTGTAGTTCCTATAAATAAAATGATTTTAATAAAGCTGTAAAATAAATTAGACTAGGAAAAACAAAAAGACGGTAATACAAATAATAGGGGCGTAGCGGTTCACAGAGATCACGGTTCATCGATGAAAAAATAAAAAGGTCCAGATTTATGATTCTAGATGTCCCTTACCTATAATTATAATAATAATAATTATTATTATTGACCTTTTACTGACATTAGTGCCACTAACGCCTTTGTTACATGTTTCAAACATACATGTGAATCAATCCTTTTCTCTATCTAGTGTTATTTAGAACTGTCATAATAGTTGGTACAGCCCAGATATTACACTAGAAAACAAAAAACGTGAAAATAAAATCAACACAGAAAACAACCTGATATCTCCTCATTTAAAAAAATTAAAAATAAAGATGAACATGATATAAAATGCAAATAAAATGTGTGCTTTTTAGAGCCATCTATCACATTCATGATTTATAAAGTCTGCTGTCATTTTGTTTAAAACGCCGCTGCAGTAGTTAGCGGTGCTAAATCCTGATCTCAGACTGGCTGCAAACAGGAAGGGCCGTTGTTGTCGGTGTTTTTGCTTCTACAGGTCCGTGAAGAGTCTTTAAAATGTTTTAGCAGCAGTAAAGTATTCAAGCCTTTCTGCTTTCACATACAGAGGCTTTTTTAAAAACACGCAGACATAAAGAGAGAGAGTTTTAACTGTTAGGACATATTCATCGTGGGACTGAACCGTGACCCCTGAACCGCAACAGTTCAGGACAAATACAAAAACCGTTACACCCCTAACAAATACATTCATGAATAAGGTATACAAATGTCCATACTTCATTCTTTATGGGTTTAAAAATGTGCAGTTATCGTTACTTTAACGATTACTCCTATCAAAAGTATTTTACAGATCTTCAGTGAAAGGAAGCAGTGTCTGCGTTGCACAAATAAGTTGGCAACGCTTCAGCCTAAGTCTGTCCATCCATCAGTGATCTGAACCGTCTGTCCCAGTGGGGTTGGAAACCATCCCCACTGTTATTACTCCCTGGACTGGTCACCCGCCAAACAACCAGGCAGGTCACTCTCACAACTACGGGCAATTTAGAGCCACCCATTAACCTAACGAGCAGGAAGCCAGAGAACCTGGAGAGAACTCACAGATGCACGGGGAGGATATGTAAACATGGTGTGTCTGCTGGAAAGAATGAACGGTGAGAATGAGCCAGCAGCTAAGAGGCTAACATTGCCTCTTTAACAGCTTTTCTCCCTCACGATGACATAAACATGCTTTAAAGGAAACGCTGATATACTTGAGGGAGCTGGTTAGACTGGAAAATAACTGGGGGCCATGATGGCAAGGATGGAGTGATTTGTAGACTACAAAGGATGACATCATCCTTCTGAAGTCTATGAAAGGAATAAAATGATTATATATAAAAAGGCAAGGCTGTTTAAGACTGTTCTAAAAGCCTTCATCTATAAACACAAGGATGGAATGTTTTATAAGCTTCAAAGGATGACATCATCATTACAGGCATAAGACAGATTGTTTGTGAAGCTTGGGATGTTGGGTCTTTTTCCTTCATTTGTGTGTAACTGAGGCCATAGCTGGCAACTTCTGGAAAAGTGGATGGAGCTGGAGAGGAGTTCAGGCTTCCCTCACTGCCACCAAAGGACAGTTAACATAAGAGACGGATTATCAGCAGATATTTGTTCTAATAATGATAGAGGAAGTCAACCAGCTGGCTCTCCTCTCTGAGGTGGTTTTCTTTCCCCCATTTTGAGGTTTTAAAAGCTCAGAAGAATCATCCAGACCTCTAAAAGGTCCACAGCACCATCTCTCTGAGCGAGGCTGGGCAGAAAAAGATTCTGTTGTTGAAACAATCCCATTTAGGAAAATAAAACTAGTTAAAACACACAGCGGTCAGAGGTCAGAGGTCAACAGGTGTTTGCACAGGTGTCAGAGTTCAGGAGCTCTCCTGCTGCAGCAGCAGGTCGATGGCGGCCTCCACATCCTCCACTATATGGTTTGGCTCCACAAGGTCTGGCTCCAGAACCAGGTCTCTGTGACCGTGGAATACCGTCTCTGAGACCGCGTTGCTCTGGTCGCTGGGCAATGGGGAGCGAGGGTTGTACACGCCAGTGCACACCTGAAGACGAGAGGAGCAGCTATGAGCGAAGGAATGTATGAGAGCACGGGGTTATCAGAGAAGATCTGTGATAGGTTAGTCGGACTGAGAGGGTTTAGTTCCTGGTGACCAGTTTAACTCGGTAACACTAACCACGGAGGGCCGGGTCTAACACATGGTCAGTTATATGATTGTTGATTGTCCCACAAATGGACCTTTCAACACTAAACATCACAATGTTGTAGATTTTAAATTACCAGTTGAATAAAGCTACAGACGCCCTACCAGTATGGAATGACACTGAGCAGCAGCTGACACCAGATCCTCCTCCCCCGGCACCGCCATCGTCACATGACTTCCTGTTCCCTGTGCGACAAGCTTGGTAGTGGTTGTCATGGCAGCGTGCTGCTGAGCCAGGTAGCGGTTGTACAGGTTAGCACCATAGATATCCGTCATCAGGTTGTCCCTAGGGAACAAGACCAACACAGCTTGGTTACTAAGCTGTAGAGACGATGACATGGACAGTTTGGTTACCTAACAGTTTAGTGTCTCTGACAGAGTGTCTCATGGTGTCATGGACAGTTTGGTTACCTAACAGTTTAGTGTCTCTGACAGAGTGTCTCATGGTGTCATGGACAGTTTGGTTACCTAACAGTTTAGTGTCTCTGACAGAGTGTCTCATGGTGTCATGGACATTTTGGTTACCTAACAGTTTAGTGTCTCTGACAGAGTGTCTCATGGTGTCATGGACGGTTTGGTTACCTAACAGTTTAGTGTCTCTGACAGAGTGTCTCATGGTGTCATGGACGGTTTGGTTACCTAACAGTTTAGTGTCCCTGACAGAGTGTCTCATGGTGTCATGGACGGTTTGGTTACCTAACAGTTTAGTGTTCCTGACAGGTTGTCTCATGGTGTCATGGACGGTTTGGTTACCTAACAGTTTAGTGTTCCTGACAGGTTGTCTCATGGTGTCATGGACGGTTTGGTTACCTAACAGTTTAGTGTCACTGACAGAGTGTCTCATGGTGTCATGGACGGTTTGGTTACCTAACAGTTTAGTGTCACTGACAGAGTGTCTCATGGTGTCATGGACGGTTTGGTTACCTAACAGTTTAGTGTCCCTGACAGGTTGTCTCATGGTGTCATGGACGGTTTGGTTACCTAACAGTTTAGTGTCACTGACAGAGTGTCTCATGGTGTCATGGACGGTTTGGTTACCTAACAGTTTAGTGTCCCTGACAGGTTGTCTCATGGTGTCATGGACGGTTTGGTTACCTAACAGTTTAGTGTCCCTGACAGGTTGTCTCATGGTGTCATGGACGGTTTGGTTACCTAACAGTTTAGTGTCCCTGACAGGTTGTCTCATGGTGTCATGGACGGTTTGGTTACCTAACAGTTTAGTGTCACTGACAGAGTGTCTCATGGTGTCATGGACGGTTTGGTTACCTAACAGTTTAGTGTCTCTGACAGAGTGTCTCATGGTGTCATGGACGGTTTGGTTACCTAACAGTTTAGTGTCCCTGACAGGTTGTCTCATGGTGTCATGGACGGTTTGGTTACCTAACAGTTTAGTGTCACTGACAGAGTGTCTCATGGTGTCATGGACGGTTTGGTTACCTAACAGTTTAGTGTCCCTGACAGGTTGTCTCATGGTGTCATGGACGGTTTGGTTACCTAACAGTTTAGTGTCCCTGACAGGTTGTCTCATGGTGTCATGGACGGTTTGGTTACCTAACAGTTTAGTGTCACTGACAGAGTGTCTCATGGTGTCATGGACGGTTTGGTTACCTAACAGTTTAGTGTCTCTGACAGAGTGTCTCATGGTGTCATGGACGGTTTGGTTACCTAACAGTTTAGAGTCACTGACAGAGTGTCTCATGGTGTCATGGACGGTTCGGTTACCTAACAGTTTAGTGTCACTGACAGAGTGTCTCATGGTCATGGACCAGTTCGGTTACCTAACAGTTTAGTGTCACTGACAGAGTGTCTCATGGTGTCATGGACGGTTCGGTTACCTAACAGTTTAGAGTCACTGACAGAGTGTCTCATGGTGTCATGGACGGTTCGGTTACCTAACAGTTTAGTGTCACTGACAGAGTGTCTCATGGTGTCATGGACGGTTCGGTTACCTAACAGTTTAGTGTCACTGACAGAGTGTCTCATGGTGTCATGGACAGTTTGGTTACCCGATGGCGTAGATGGTGGTTAGCTTGCGGTTGTGGTTTTGCTGTCTCAGCAGGTGCTCGGCGTACTGGTACGTCAGCAGACTTGGTTTCCCGAGCAGGGCCTGGTACTGAAGCTCTCTTCCTGTCAGCTTCCTGTAGACTGACTCCAGACACAGCATGAACATCCCATGACCAAACCTACGGCAAAACATCAGGGTCAATGACCAGTATGACCACATTAAGGAGATCCTGATATAACGGATCAAACATTTACACCAGAGCTTTTCTACAGTTATGCATTAACTCCAACCTACCAGGATGTGTTCTAGCTATTTAATATGCGCTGGTTACCGTGGTGACGGGGCCTCGGCCATCCACACCAGGTCCATGTTACAGGCGAGCACTGGCAGCTGGGTGCTCAGCTGAGGATCGTACGCACTCCCAGGACTCCCATTGGTCAGGAGCACGTCGACCAGCAGCTGCAGGTTAGTCTCCCATCTGATTGGCTCGCCAAACAAGATGATTGCTATAGCAACACAGGAAGTCAGAGAAGAGGGTCAACAAAATAAGAGCAAGGAGACATTAGAACAGAAGAAGCTTTCTGCATTTGTTTCTATTTTTATTGCTTTGGTTTTTTTTAAACATTTGTGTCTGAAATCGTCTTTATCTGACAGGACTATAGGAGACTTTCTTGCTGCTGAGACAGAACATCAGTAGGAAATGAAACATGGACATTATCCAGGAATGACTAAATGAAGTAGGGCTGTCTCACACTGAGGCTTTACATCGTCAAATCTGATTGGTCATATTGTGACAACAATCAACAAATCAAATATTGTTTTGTTGCTTACTGATCCATTTTTTCATTTGTAACAGAAAAGATAATCCACAGAACTAAAGTTTCATCACGTCCCTCCTTTTGGAGTGCCCCCCAGCCTCCTGAAACAAAGTGGGGGGGGGGCTCTTCCTCTATGAAAGGGGGCGGAGCTTCAAGTTCTTCATCAGTAGTCCCATGAACAGAGAAAACTTAGAGCTCAAATCAGGCACAGAAATTCAAACCGGACCCTAGCTGAGCTCGTTCCCTCTCATTTACTGTAGTCATGGGCTCTTCAAATAATGGACTATAACCTGATGGGGGTCAGGAAGTGGGGGGCAGATATTAGGAATGAACAGGAACAGAGGACTACCATCCCAACACTTTCTTACACAGTTCAACTGATTTACCTGGTGTGGAGGTGATCCAGATCACTGATAGTCAGTCCTGCAGATCTCCTAGTGTGGTCTATCTAGATGAAGGGAGACCAGAGTCTAGAGGAGTCTAGTCCTGAGCTAAGAGTCTAGCTGAGCCCCTCTAACATCTAAAAATCCACATTTAGTCTCCAACAGCCTTTTATGTAAACGCTGATGTTCTATCAACAGGATAAACCTTGGTGGCTGAGAGAGCGAGGAATGATGGACGAGTCTGTTCTACTAAACGACTCTTTAATGTGAATCTCTGTAGCTAGCTCCTGTTTGAGTGCCAGTTTCCTTTCCTCCATCCTTTCTCCTTGTTTAATCCACATTTAAAGACAAACTGGAACCAGATGAAGAACCAGCTCTACTGAGCTGAGCCACATGATCCGGATCTCTAAAAAGAGACGGATTTCTCATCAGAGAGAGAGACTGGATAGACATCAGCTGAGGAAACACGGGTCAGATCGGAGTTACCGGGCTAGCCCAGGACAGAACTGGACTGGACCAAACCAGACTGCTTTGTGGAAACAGACCATACAGGAGTGTTGGCGCAGCACTCATCCCAGTTTAGGCGGAGGAATTTTATATTTTCACTCTTTGTTTTCTACTTTTTAAACTTTTTTTCTGCATATTTCACTTCCTGTGGGACACAGAAGAAGCTCAGGAATGTAGAATGTTCTTATTTTCACACTCTGAAGCCGTGGCATCGTCTTAAACTGCTGTCTTGGCCAGGACACTCTTGAAAAGGAGTTAAATAAAAATAAATAAATAGATAGACGGAGTGTCTCTATCCAGGAGTCTATTCTCTATGGGGAGTTCTCATCTGTAAAGAACATGTTTTAGGCCTCCTCTAGTCTGAATACTGAGCTGCATGTACAGCGAGGTGAGGGAGTAAATATAAACAGCTGATTATAATAAAAGCATAAACAAAGGGATGTTGTGTTTTACCTTCTATTTTAGGAGGAGTCTGCAGAGGAGACGCCTGAGGGGAAAAACGAAACATTAAAACCTGCCGTCCCATCTTTTGATAAAAACTGAAAAAGGACAGACTAGTCCATAAAATCTTCCCCACTCACCGCTGGTCTGGGTCTCCTGTTATGATCCACCATGTCCAGTAGGGGGTGATGTTCTCTGAGCTGCTCGATGTCTACGACCTTTTTAAAACCCAAACTGACGACACGGTCAAGGTTTCAAAGTGTGAAGAGAAGCAGTCAGACCTCTACTATTAATAAAATTATTTTCAGTTTTATTTTCAAACACATGAATCTACATTTATCTTCATTCTACACTGTGTCCAATATTTAAAAAGTAACATTTCAAGTTCGTGTCATATTTAAATCTCTACCATCTTTATTTGTACAGGATGAAACTACTTTGGCAGAACTGTCCCACTACTGAGTCGTGGTTCTGTCTGTCCTCTGGGGGGCGCTACAGAACTGTTTTATCTGAGATATATGAACCCAGTCCACGATGTCAGTGAATGATCACTCATCTCAGTTAATGTGTTGGATACACATTCTGACCTCCGGCTTTCTGTCCCTTTGTTATTACTACATTACCCATGAGCCTCTGCTGCTACAAAGGAAATAAACAATTATAAGATTAAGTGTGAAGGATACGTGTTGGCGATGTCTGTCACTGGTCCCTGTCCAGAAACTAAGACACATTTATCATGAAAACTCTTCAACATCCGCAAAGGACTGTGGGAAAGAACCACCTGCTCTGGGGCGATCTACAGAGAGAGAGAGAGAGAGAGGATGTAAAAAGGTGCAAACTGACAGTGAGACAACAGAAAAAGGAGACTAATTTATCTCATTAAAATCATAAATCTTTGTACACTAGTGGGATGACATTAACCGTATTATAACTGTCATAGAATGTCAATTAATAAAGACTACAACAAAAATATGATTTAAAAGTCCCAGTTCATATTCTTTAAACATAAAAGGAGTTGGTATGATGTACAAAAAAAAGAAATGTCAAACATTTTGTGAAACATAAATAATTTATAAATTACACAAAATAAACACATTAAAAAAGAAAAATCAGGAAACTCACTATTTTAAGGAAATGTTAGTTAATGAAAGTCTATAGTATTGATCAAATATTAAATAATTCTTTCATTGTCTTGAAAAAATTCTCCAAAGTTAAGTGTTCTGTTTTTAAGTTCTTATTCTGTGTTCTTATTTAAGTTCTTATTGTTTCTGCAGTGGACTCTCTGGACCACCATACTGACAATCTGTTAGTCTACCTGTCTGTTAGTCTACCTGTCTGTCTATTGGTCTACCTGTCTGTCTATTAGTCTACCTGTCTGTTAGTCTACCTGTCTGTCTATTGGTCTACCTGTCTGTCTATTAGTCTACCTGTCTGTCTATTAGTCTACCTGTCTGTTAGTCTACCTGTCTGTCTATTGGTCTACCTGTCTGTCTATTAGTCTACCTGTCTGTCTATTAGTCTACCTGTCTGTTAGTCTACCTGTCTGTCTATTAGTCTACCTGTCTGTCTATTGGTCTACCTGTCTGTCTATTGGTCTACCTGTCTGTTAGTCTACCTGTCTGTCTGTTAGTCTACCTGTCTGTCTATTGGTCTACCTGTCTGTCTAATAGTCTACCTGTCTGTTAGTCTACCTGTCTGTCTATTGGTCTACCTGTCTGTCTGTTAGTCTACCTGTCTGTCTGTTAGTCTACCTGTCTGTCCATTAGTCAACCTGTCTGTCTATTGGTCTACCTGTCTGTCTGTTAGTCTACCTGTCTGTCCATTAGTCAACCTGTCTGTCTATTGGTCTACCTGTCTATTAGTCTACCTGTCTGTCTATTGGTCTACCTGTCTGTCTATTAGTCTACCTGTCTGTTAGTCTACCTGTCTGTCTATTGGTCTACCTGTCTGTCTATTAGTCTACCTGTCTGTTAGTCTACCTGTCTGTCTATTGGTCTACCTGTCTGTCTATTAGTCTACCTGTCTGTCTATTAGTCTACCTGTCTGTCTATTAGTCTACCTGTCTGTCTATTAGTCTACCTGTCTGTTAGTCTACCTGTCTGTCTATTGGTCTACCTGTCTGTCTATTGGTCTACCTGTCTGTCTAATAGTCTACCTGTCTGTTAGTCTACCTGTCTGTCTGTTAGTCTACCTGTCTGTCTATTGGTCTACCTGTCTGTCTGTTAGTCTACCTGTCTGTCTGTTAGTCTACCTGTCTGTCCATTAGTCAACCTGTCTGTCTATTGGTCTACCTGTCTGTTAGTCTACCTGTCTGTCTATTGGTCTACCTGTCTGTCTGTTAGTCTACCTGTCTGTCCATTAGTCAACCTGTCTGTCTATTAGTCTACCTGTCTGTCTGTTAGTCTACCTGTCTGTCTATTAGTCTACCTGTCTATTAGTCTACCTGTCTGTCTATTGGTCTACCTGTCTGTCTATTAGTCTACCTGTCTGTCTATTGGTCTACCTGTCCGTCTATTAGTCTACCTGTCTGTCTGTTAGTCTACCTGTCTGTCTATTGGTCTACCTGTCTGTCTATTGGTCTACCTGTCTATTGGTCTACCTGTCTGTTAGTCTACCTGTCTGTCTTTTAGTCTACCTGTCTGTCTATTGGTCTACCAGTCTGTCTATTAGTCTACCTGTCTGTCTATTAGTCTACCTGTCTGTCTATTGGTCTACCTGTCTGTTAGTCTACCTGTCTGTCTATTAGTCTACCTGTCTGTCTATTGGTCTACCTGTCTATTAGTCTACCTGTCTGTCTGTTAGTCTACCTGTCTGTCTTTTGGTCTACCTGTCTATTGGTCTGCCTGTCTGTCTATTAGTCTACCTGTCTGTTAGTCTACCTGTCTGTCTATTGGTCTACCTGTCTGTCTGTTAGTCTACCTGTCTGTCCATTAGTCAACCTGTCTGTCTGTTAGTCTACCTGTCTGTCTGTTAGTCTACCTGTCTGTCTATTGGTCTACCTGTCTGTCTATTGGTCTACCTGTCTATTGGTCTACCTGTCTGTTAGTCTACCTGTCTGTCTTTTAGTCTACCTGTCTGTCTATTGGTCTACCAGTCTGTCTATTAGTCTACCTGTCTGTCTATTAGTCTACCTGTCTGTCTGTTAGTCTACCTGTCTGTCTATTAGTCTACCTGTCTGTCTATTAGTCTACCTGTCTGTCTGTTAGTCTACCTGTCTGTCTATTAGTCCACCTGTCTGTCTATTGGTCTACCTGTCTGTTAGTCTACCTGTCTGTTAGTCTACCTGTCTGTTAGTCTACCTGTCTGTCTTCTGGTCCACCTGTCTGTCTATTGGTCTACCTGTCTGTTAGTCTACCTGTCTGTTAGTCTACATGTCTGTCTATTGGTCTACCTGTCTGTCTATTAGTCTACCTGTCTGTCTGTTAGTCTACCTGTCTGTCTATTAGTCTACCTGTCTATTAGTCTACCTGTCTGTCTATTGGTCTACCTGTCTGTCTATTAGTCTACCTGTCTGTCTATTGGTCTACCTGTCCGTCTATTAGTCTACCTGTCTGTCTGTTAGTCTACCTGTCTGTCTATTGGTCTACCTGTCTGTCTATTGGTCTACCTGTCTATTGGTCTACCTGTCTGTTAGTCTACCTGTCTGTCTTTTAGTCTACCTGTCTGTCTATTGGTCTACCAGTCTGTCTATTAGTCTACCTGTCTGTCTATTAGTCTACCTGTCTGTCTATTGGTCTACCTGTCTGTTAGTCTACCTGTCTGTCTATTAGTCTACCTGTCTGTCTATTGGTCTACCTGTCTGTTAGTCTACCTGTCTGTCTATTAGTCTACCTGTCTGTCTATTGGTCTACCTGTCTGTTAGTCTACCTGTCTGTCTATTAGTCTACCTGTCTGTCTATTGGTCTACCTGTCTGTTAGTCTACCTGTCTGTCTGTTAGTCTACCTGTCTGTCTATTGGTCTACCTGTCTGTCTATTGGTCTACCTGTCTATTGGTCTACCTGTCTGTTAGTCTACCTGTCTGTCTATTAGTCTACCTGTCTGTCTATTAGTCTACCTGTCTGTCTATTGGTCTACCTGTCTGTTAGTCTACCTGTCTGTCTATTAGTCTACCTGTCTGTCTATTGGTCTACCTGTCTGTCTATTGGTCTACCTGTCTGTTAGTCTACCTGTCTGTCTATTGGTCTACCAGTCTGTCTATTAGTCTACCTGTCTGTCTATTAGTCTACCTGTCTGTTAGTCTACCTGTCTGTCTATTAGTCTACCTGTCTGTCTATTGGTCTACCTGTCTGTTAGTCTACCTGTCTGTCTATTAGTCTACCTGTCTGTCTATTGGTCTACCTGTCTATTAGTCTACCTGTCTGTCTGTTAGTCTACCTGTCTGTCTATTGGTCTGCCTGTCTGTCTATTAGTCTACCTGTCTGTTAGTCTACCTGTCTGTCTATTAGTCTACCTGTCTGTCTATTGGTCTACCTGTCTGTCTGTTAGTCTACCTGTCTGTCTATTGGTCTACCTGTCTGTCTATTAGTCTACCTGTCTGTCTATTGGTCTACCTGTCTGTCTTTTGGTCTACCTGTCTATTGGTCTACCTGTCTGTTAGTCTACCTGTCTGTCTATTAGTCTACCTGTCTGTCTATTGGTCTACCTGTCTGTCTTTTGGTCTACCTGTCTATTGGTCTACCTGTCTGTTAGTCTACCTGTCTGTCTATTAGTCTACCTGTCTGTCTATTAGTCTACCTGTCTGTCTATTGGTCTACCTGTCTGTCTGTTAGTCTACCTGTCTGTCTATTGGTCTACCTGTCTGTCTATTAGTCTACCTGTCTGTCTATTGGTCTACCTGTCTGTCTTTTGGTCTACCTGTCTATTGGTCTACCTGTCTGTTAGTCTACCTGTCTGTCTATTAGTCTACCTGTCTGTCTATTGGTCTACCTGTCTGTCTTTTGGTCTACCTGTCTATTGGTCTACCTGTCTGTTAGTCTACCTGTCTGTCTATTAGTCTACCTGTCTGTCTATTGGTCTACCTGTTAGTCTTTTGGTCTACCTGTCTATTGGTCTACCTGTCTGTTAGTCTACCTGTCTGTCTATTAGTCTACCTGTCTGTCTATTGGTCTACTTGTCTGTCTATTAGTCTACCTGTCTGTCTATTGGTCTACCTGTCTGTTAGTCTACCTGTCTGTCTATTAGTCTACCTGTCTGTTAGTCTACCTGTCTGTCTATTAGTCTACCCGTCTATTAGTCTACCTGTCTATTAGTCTACCTGTCTGTCTATTAGTCTACCTGTCTATTAGTCTACCTGTCTGTCTATTAGTCTACCTGTCTATTAGTCTACCTGGCTGTCTATTAGTCTACCTGTCTATTAGTCTACCTGTCTGTCTATAAGTCTACCTGTCTGTTAGTCTACCTGTCTGTCTATAAGTCTACCTGTCTATTAGTCTACCTGTCTGTCTATTAGTCTACCTGTCTGTCTATAAGTCTACCTGTCTGTTAGTCTACCTGTCTGTCTATAAGTCTACCTGTCTATTAGTCTACCTGTCCGTCTATTAGTCTACCTGTCTGTCTATAAGTCTACCTGTCTATTAGTCTACCTGTCTGTCTATTAGTCTACCTGTCTGTCTATTAGTCTACCTGTCTGTCTATTAGTCTACCTGTCTGTCTATAAGTCTACCTGTCTTTTAGTCTACCTGTCTGTCTATTGGTCTACCTGTCTGTCTATAAGTCTACCTGTCTATTAGTCTACCTGTCTGTCTATTAGTCTACCTGTCCGTCTATTAGTCTACCTGTCTGTCTATAAGTCTACCTGTCTATTAGTCTACCTGTCTGTCTATTAGTCTACCTGTCTGTCTATTAGTCTACCTGTCTGTCTGTTAGTCTACCTGTCTGTCTATTAGTCTACCTGTCTGTCTATTAGTCTACCTGTCTGTCTGTTAGTCTACCTGTCTGTCTATTAGTCCACCTGTCTGTCTATTGGTCTACCTGTCTGTTAGTCTACCTGTCTGTTAGTCTACCTGTCTGTTAGTCTACCTGTCTGTCTTCTGGTCCACCTGTCTGTCTATTGGTCTACCTGTCTGTTAGTCTACCTGTCTGTTAGTCTACCTGTCTGTTAGTCTACATGTCTGTCTATTGGTCTACCTGTCTGTCTATTGGTCTACCTGTCTGTTAGTCTACCTGTCTGTCTATTAGTCTACCTGTCTGTCTATTAGTCTACCTGTCTGTCTATTAGTCTACCTGTCTGTCTGTTAGTCTACCTGTCTGTCTATTAGTCTACCTGTCTGTCTATTAGTCTACCTGTCTGTCTATTAGTCTACCTGTCTGTCTGTTAGTCTACCTGTCTGTCTATTAGTCCACCTGTCTGTCTATTGGTCTACCTGTCTGTTAGTCTACCTGTCTGTTAGTCTACCTGTCTGTTAGTCTACCTGTCTGTCTTCTGGTCCACCTGTCTGTCTATTGGTCTACCTGTCTGTTAGTCTACCTGTCTGTTAGTCTACATGTCTGTCTATTGGTCTACCTGTCTGTCTATTGGTCTACCTGTCTGTTAGTCTACCTGTCTGTCTATTAGTCTACCTGTCTGTCTATTAGTCTACCTGTCTGTCTATTAGTCTACCTGTCTGTCTGTTAGTCTACCTGTCTGTCTATTAGTCTACCTGTCTGTCTATTAGTCTACCTGTCTGTCTGTTAGTCTACCTGTCTGTCTATTAGTCCACCTGTCTGTCTATTGGTCTACCTGTCTGTTAGTCTACCTGTCTGTTAGTCTACCTGTCTGTTAGTCTACCTGTCTGTCTTCTGGTCCACCTGTCTGTCTATTGGTCTACCTGTCTGTTAGTCTACCTGTCTGTTAGTCTACATGTCTGTCTATTGGTCTACCTGTCTGTTAGTCTACCTGTCTGTTAGTCTACCTGTCTGTTAGTCTACCTGTCTGTCTATTAGTCTACCTGTCTGTCTTACATACCTGAACCTCCAGCAGGCGAGACAGCTGCTGGGCCTTGTGATGTCTGTGACAACTTCCTGCGTTGGTGACAAAGACAACAGGATACAGGAAGTTGTTGTTTCGGTCCAGAAGTTTCCTGAAAGCTCGTTTAGCGGCGGGAATCACTGAGCCGCCACGGAGCAGGACACCATCTACATCGAAGAGAACGCCAGCCTGGTGGAGAATTAAATGAGGCTTAGGCCGAGGCTTAGGCCAAGGCTGAGGCCAAGGCTTAGGCCGAAGCTTAGGCCGAGGCTGAGGCTGAGGCTGAGGCTGAGGCTGAGGCTGAGGCTTAGGCTGAGGCTTAGGCTGAGGCTTAGGCTGAGGCTTAGGCTGGGGCTGAGGCTGAGGCTTAGGCTGAGGCTTAGGCTGAGGCTTAGGCTGGGGCTGAGGCTGAGGCTTAGGCTGAGGCTTAGGCTGGGGCTGAGGCTGAGGCTTAGGCTGAGGCTTAGGCTGGGGCTGAGGCTGAGGCTTAGGCTGAGGCTGAAGCTTAGGCTGAGGCCGAGGCTTAGGCCGAGGCTGAGGCTAGGGCTGAGGCTGAGGCTTAGCCTTAGGCCGAGGCTTAGGCTGAGGCTGAGGCTGAGGCTTAGGCTAAGGCTGAGGCTTAGGCTGAGGCTTAGGCTGGGGCTGAGGCTGAGGCTTAGGCTGAGGCTTAGGCTGAGGCTTAGGCTGGGGCTGAGGCTGAGGCTTAGGCTGAGGCTGAAGCTTAGGCTGAGGCCGAGGCTTAGGCCGAGGCTGAGGCTAGGGCTGAGGCTGAGGCTTAGGCTTAGGCCGAGGCTGAGGCTAGGGCTGAGGCTGAGGCTTAGGCTTAGGCCGAGGCTGAGTCTTAGGCTGAGGCTGAGGCTGAGGCTGAGGCTGAGGCTTAGACTGAGGCTGAGGCTTAGCCTTAGGCCGAGGCTTAGGCTGAGGCTTAAGCTGAGGCTTAGGCTGAGGCTTAGGCTGAGGCTTAGGCTGAGGCTGAGGCTGAGGCTTAGGCTAAGGCTGAGGCTTAAGCTGAGGCTTAGGCTGAGGCTTAGGCTGAGGCTGAGGCTTAGGCTTAGGATGAGGCTGAGGCTGAGGTTGAGGCTGAGGCTTAGGCTGAGGCTGAGGCTGAGGCTTAGGCTGAGGCTTAGGCTGAGGCTGAGGCTGAGGCTTAGGCTGAGGCTGAGGCTGAGGCTTAGGCTGAGGCTGAGGCTGAGGCTGAGGCTGAGGCTGAGGCTGAGGCTGAGGCTGGCTGCACAGAGATGATTTTAAATCTTTTAAGAGGGAGACAGACGGACTGTTGAACATTCTCCTCTCAGAGTAAATTCTGGAATATTCAGCCAGACTGTCAGACCAAACTCCTGCTGTTCAACATTTCACAGACATGAGATCTCAGAAACTCAGTAAACTCCAGGGATAAGACAATCATCGAGGACCAGACCACCTTGGAAGTATTCCTGTTGTATATTTATACATGGGTGTAGCACAGGTGGGAAAAAGGGTGCTGAGTACCCAGGCCCCCAGTAGGGAGGGGCCCTGAAGAAGCCTGCAATGACAAGTGTATGTTTTTTTTCTCTGGTCAACAGACTGAAATTTATATAAATTAGAGTGGAATAAAATACTGGAGGCCCTGCTCCTCCCTTAAAAATGTCCAAATGGTGTCGTCCAGCGGCGTGAAGTAACACAAGTAAATTTAATTTAACCAAAGTAAAAATATTGCTTTTGAAGTGGGAAATTATGGTTCAGAAAAAAATATATAAATGCACAGATAATGTAAAAATGCTACTGTCATGCAGCCCCTCCATGTTTTCACTGATGTTTGAAAATTCATGAATGATCAGAGGTGATCCTAATCCTGTGCGAATATATTCACAAACATCTATAAATCAGTGGTTCATAACATGTGTGGTAATGGCAGATAAAAGGTTCCTAGATGACTGAAGATGCCAATAAGTCAGCCTGTAGACTTTACGTTTATAAAGGAATATTGTTTCTTATCTTTTGAGCTCTTTCATCACGCCGTCATTCGTCTCTGCAAATGGATAAAATCTGTGTATTTGTGGACAATTTTTCCTCTTTTAGACAGGAAGACTTTCAGGCTTAATCAGTTCTATTTCAGTTAAAAAACTCTTCTTCTCTGTATAACTGAGGACATATTCTATCTGTATTTCTGGTTAGGAATTAAAACTGTTTGGAAGTTATTTCGGGCTTTGTTTAGACAGCTGAATCCAGGTCTGAACCCTAAATCTCAGAGGGTCCACTCTAAAAGGACGGCGGTCCTCATGATGTGGTAAAAACCAGGAAGAGGTACCCGTAAACCACAAACACACATGTATGCCAACACTGACCTGTCTGCTGGTCGACATGAGCCTGACGCTCTGCTGCAGGAACCCTCGACACCACATGATGCTGTCCGTCCGTCCGTCCGTCTGTCCAAGATGAGCATTGTGCTCTTCATTTATACCAACAGAGCTGTGACATCACTGAGGGGCGGGGCTTCAATGTCACATACCATAGCTGTGTCCCACAGACAGCCTGATTCTTTTCTCTAAACTCCACCGTGATCTCTGCAGGGCAGAGATTTATCTGTCAGTTTAAACACATCACTACTTCCTTTACATCAGTTTGGACTTTTTTACATTTCACAGCTGTGTACCTCTGAGCCGCTCCTTTCCTCTCAGAACGCCATCCAGCCACACAATATTCTCTTTAATTCAAATTAAACTCAGTGAATTTGCTCGGACTGGCCCCTCTAGGCTGTATTTACACTTCTTTATTGGGGGCTTACAGGCTTATCCGTGTGCATGTATTAGTATGGACAACCAGTCTCCTTCTGATGTACAAAACTGAAGCCAAGTAACCCCTGCTAAGGGCACTAGCATGTTTTACTGGTGACACAATCTGTGCCAAGACACGAGAAGAATATTCAAAACATTTTAAAATATTTTACATTCCAAGAATATTCTTTAAAAAATATACATAATAGGTTTAGATAATTGCAGAGTAGCTAAAATACAGCGAAGGTTCATCCACCCTGGAATAAAAAAAAAGGGAGGGAGGGGGGGGATAAGACCCCCACCCCCCTCTGGCTACTGTCCCTCATCAGCCACATCATTCAGTCTCTGCTGCTGTTTAGGTTTAGATTATTAGCCAGAATGTCAGAACCATTCCAGGTAGACTCACCTCAAGCTGAGAGAAATGCTGGTATATGCTCCTGTAAAAAAGCTTGCTTTACATTACCCACAATCCTAGAGTGTCACACCAACGTCTCAGATTGGTTGAACCAAATTTTACCCTGAAAACAAAAGTTTGAGCACGAGTACAGCGATATTTGCCCATCTATGACCCCCTACAGTGAGATACCGCCTCTGTCAGGATGTAAGTCGTGCAACAGAAGTCCTGTTCAGAATAGTTTTTAAAATTCAGCTTTCTTCATTGAGAAACAACTACGCCGCATACTCTACAGACTAAACATTTAATAAATAAAACTGAGAAAAGGTCAGAGGTCATATCTGGGGCTGAATCATGTAGAGACTCGTTTAGAAGTAGTTACACCAACAGTGGCTTCTTTTAGCCTCTTAGCTTAGCTAGCTACGTAGTTATCATTTCTACGTAACCAATGAAGCTATGTTGACTTTAGTTTTAGCAATGTGAGCTTTGGCAAATGTAGCTAATGCTACACAGCTATGTTTGCTACATTGGTAGCCTAGCTACATAGGTAAAGTAGCTGCGTTAGCTTTAGCCTTAGCTACGTTACATATTCCTGTATGTGGTGATTACTCACCTTTAACATTTTGTATTCCGGTTTTGCAGGTCAGGTTTTTAACCCTTACCTTGACCTTAAACAGAAGACTAATCCAGTTTCATTTGAAGTTGTAGAGCGTATTTCTATCCTGACAGAGGCGGCATCTCACAGTAGTGGTCTGCAGGGAGGGAGTCTGAGAGCTGAGGTCTGCAGACTGTGCTGGAACTTTCTGAGGAAATCTAGCCGACTACTGTGAGAGTTGTTAGACACTACAAACTATTTATTCTGTCAGCTCATCAGGGAACAAGAAGAGAAAACTACCGCTGAACAGTGGGGTGGAGGACAGACGTCGAAAGACCAGGTAGGTGTGAGACGCTGGCCTTTATTCATTCTTCAACGTCGTAGTAACAGACGAGCGTGAGCAGTGGTGGCTGCACAGTTTAACATTCACAGATCTATTCTTGTACTAAAGGAGCAGAAATGAGTCTAAAGTCTCAGGATATTGGTAGGTAAACATGCTTAACCAGTGGAAGGTTAAACTTCTACTTTAGCTGACAAAAATGCTGAAATAATAAAATGATTATTTTCATGAAACTGCAGATTTACTTTTGTTCCTCTCATGTTGTTTCAGTGCAGCAGGATCATTTAAATCAACAAATAAAATAAAACCAAATCTAACGTTTTCCTCCAGGCAGAGGTCAAACTCACGGGAATAAAAGCTGTAGAATCAGTAGATGAGAGAAACCTCCAGAATAAACCTACAAACTGAAGAGAAACGCTGCAGAGAGACACACACTCTCACACACACTCTGATTAAATGTGGCTGACGGTAGTTTTCTCCTCACATGACATCACATGCAGCCTTCAGCTATTAATCAGCCAATCACATGCTGCAGAATGCTGCCACCAATCAACCAATCAGCAGCCAGATCTAAACCTTATGATGAGAGCTGGAGAGGACAGAGACTCTGCCTCTCAAACATTCTTCTTGGTGCCGTTATTTTAGGAAAAGTGTCCTGACAATAAAAGTCTTTAAATGTGACATGAAGCGTTCACAGACAGTTCTGTAAGGCCAAAAATATTCAAGCGTGTCTCCAGGTAGCAGAGAGATCACCTCTCTGAGTCTGTTTCATCTCACAGAGCTGGGCACCATGACGATCAGTTCATTGTAGATAGAGACCTCAGACTGTGGTGTTACAGCAGGTTATCGAGCAGGCAGAGTAGTATAAAATTAAGTTTACTGTAACTAACACTAACACACTATGGAGAACAATAAACATTACAGTGCAGTGAAAAAGTATTTGCTCCCTTCCTGATTTATTTTTCCATATTTGTCACCCTTAAATGTTTCAAATCATCAAACTGATCTCATTATTAGACAAAGAAACCCTGAGTAAATACTAAAGTCTGTTTTTAAAAATATTGTTATTCTGTATAAAAGTCCTCCCCCCTAACCCTGATAACATCTGTGGTAACTGTCAGTGAGTCTCTTACATCCCTGTGGAGGAATGTTGTCCCATTCTTCTCTGCAGAATAGTTCTCATTGGAGGGTTTTCCAGCATGAACGGCCTGTTTAAGGTCATCACAGCATCTCAGTCAGATCTAAGTCCAGACTTTGACTAGACCACTCCAGAACCTTCATCTAGTCTTTAGTCCATCCAGAGGTGGACTTGCTGGTGTGTTTGGGATCATGGTCCTGCTCCATAACCCAAGTGGTCTTGATCTTGAGGTCATGAACTGATGGTTGGACATTCTCCTTCAGGATTTTCTGCTAGAGAGCAGAATTCATGGTTGTAGTGGTCCAGGTCCTGGTCCAGACCATCACACTACCACCACCATGTCTGACTGCTGGTCTGATGTTCTTCTGTGTTAGTTTGACTCCAGATGAACGGGATGCACACCTTCCAGAAAGTTCCTCTTCTGTCTGGTCAGTCCTCAGAATATTTCCCAGAAGTCTTTGGGATCATCAGGATGTTTTTAGTCAAATGTGACACGAGCCTTTGGCCTTGGAACTCTCCCATGATGCCATTGTTGCCCAGTCTCTTTCTGATAGTTGAACCATGAACTCTGACCTTAACTGAGTCAGTGAGGCCTGCAGGTCTTTAGATGTGGTTCTGGATTCTTCTGGGACCTCCTGGACGAGTCGTCCATGTTCTCTTGGAGTCATGTTGGTAGGCCGGCCTCTCCTGGGAAGGTTCACCACTGTTCAGTTTTCTCCATTTGTGGATAATGGCTCTCAGTGTGGCTGGCTGGAGTCCCAAAGCCTCGGAAATGTCTTTTTAACCCTTTCAGACTGATAGATGTCAGAGACTTTGTTCCTCATCTGTTCTCTTTAGATGTTCCATGATGAGTTGGAGATCTTTTAGTCTACAGGTTTTATTTAAGGGTTTATTCATCCAACAGGTCTGGCAGTGATCAGGTCTGGATCAAACTGAACCCAGCCTTATTAAAAATGTGGTTAATCAGAGTTACTTCATGATTTAAGGAGGGGGCGATGACTTTTCCACAGGTAGGTTTAGATGGCTTTTTTCTGTAATAAATGAAATCATTTAAAAACTGACTTTTGCATTTACTCTGGTTATCTTTGTCTAATATTAACATTAGTTTAAAGATCTGAAACATCTAAGTTTGACCGATTTGCAGAAATTCAGAAATCATGAAGGGGGACAAACTTTATCACGGTGCTGTCGTTCCCATTTCAGTCCCTCCAACAAAACAGATGCAGAACAGCTGAGCTGATCAAAGATTTAATATGAAACGGTTCAAGTACAAAAACAGTGAATATTTACATCAACAGACGGACAGAGACGGACGGGTTAGAGTCCTAACAGAGTTTTAGCCGTCTGACTCTGAGCCTGGAGAGTCTCGCTGGCGTAACGCTGTAACAGCTCCATCTTCTTCCTCCTGACTAGAGCCTCCTCCACCTAGAGAGACGGTAGCAGCCGTTAACAAAGGATGGACCAGCTGATTCAGCAGACAGGACAGGGCATGATGGTTACAGAGCACAGACTAGCAGTAGTCAGACATTCCCTTATCTCATGGCAGTTTCACTCTAAAAACATGAATGTGCAGGATTTTCATTCCTTCCTTCCTCCTGTGTCTCCCTGTGATGAAGACTAAACCTGAGAGGTGCTTCTATCATTAAGGTCAGTTACTGTCATCACTAAACACCTGCTGGATTTAAATACAGAAATATAAGAGACAAATGGAGTTCATGAGAGGAAACCCTCGCTGATCAGGCGGCGTTAACATCCCGCTGCAAACATTTAAAGAAACAGCCAGCGTGACGGCGTCTCACCTCTTTCTGTGAGGGAACAGGGACATGTGCGATGAAGGTGAGTCCTCCCTCCTCTCCCTCCAGCTCTTCTCGGCTTTCCTCATCTTCTGGCTGCACAAACACACAAAGCAAACACGTTCCCCTCAGTACGTTTACATCCACAGTGAAGCCCAGCTACTGTCACAGTCCGGCATCCATCCAAACAGGCACCCCCTTTATTTTAACTAGAAATAACACCAACCGGAGCTTCTACACATCTAAGTCACAACTGTAGCTGATGCATGTAAGGTTGTATGTAATGTGTCATTCCTCTACATGGAGAGGGAAGCTAACCACAGTCCACATCATTGTTGTGCAAGCATTGGCCAATAAAGCTGATTCTGAGTTAAGACCGCCCTGGGCCCAGGACACTATTGGAGCTTTTCTACTACGGCTTCAGGCCGTGTCACGCTCAAATGGTCCCGCTAATCTCAGGATCAGTTTTATCCATGACACCCTTCTGGTCCTCTTAAACCGGTGTTCTGAATGCGGTTTAGCTTTAGGACCCACTACCACCTCCAACAGTCCCCCTTGTGGGACTAATAAAGGAATATCATAATTCCCTAATTTTACATCATAGCCGAATATTTGTAATGATAAAGGAGGCAGGTGTGACAGAACAAAGAGATGGAGACATTCCCTTCAAAATAAAAGCACATCATAGACTTCATCTCACATCCACGACCCACTAGAAACGCCTTTGTGGGTCTGACTGATCTTAAAGGTCACATATTATCCAAATACACTTTTTCAGGTTTTTCTAACAAGCATAAAAAAAACATGTGCCCCTGGCCTTGTGTACCTTTTCTACCTGGATTTTCTACATTGCTCCTCTCTGCCTCCTGCTGCATGTCTCTAAATCAGTCTCGCTCCTGTCTCACGTGCCCCTGACTGTCCAACCAACAAGATCCAGTTGGGATGAAAGCGCATCGACTAGGAGCTGCCAGTCCTTAACTAACCCAGTGGGGTGAGGTGCTGAGCCCTGGACAGGCTCTCCCTCTGGTCTCCAGACCCTGGTTTAGCAGTGGCTGGTTGGTACCAGACTAGTGCCGTCATGGCCCTGGTGTGTTTTGGGCTTTAACTGGATTTCTGACCTCATCCCAGCAAACCAGCAACAGAAGAAAATGGTGGGTTGGGACCCATTATTGTCTGAAGGTTACCTCTTCATTGTGGACAGTGTAGATGCTCTCCTCTTCTTCCTCTTCCTGTTGTTGTTTATCTCCTGACAGACGAGACTCCCTCTCTGCTTTCCACTTCTGCACCGCCTCCATCACCGCTGCACACAGTCACACACACAGTTCTATTAAAAACACAAGGTACACACAGTACACGCACAAATCTAACACTCTAAGATTCTCCAGCACCTAATCAGTGACGTGTGGTTCTTATGAAGACGGTAGGGTCCAGGTAGGGTCAAAGGTAGTTCTGATACTGATATCAGTGTCTCTGGGGCCTACACTATAGACGGACTAAATAACAACATTCAGCTAAAACATCCATCTACATGAAGAACTGATGCCGCCATTTTAAAGACTAGAAAAACACTCGTCTTAACGGACGCAACACGGCGAGAAAATCTGGGCTGCCACCAGAGGAGGCCAGATCTTTTCTTCTTTTTTGTTTCCTCTGATTGGTGGATACTACGATGCTAAGTTAAACTGGCCTCCTCTGATTGGTGGATGCTTTAATAAAGATAATGTGACTCCAGTGATCCTAACTCTGTCCCACCTTGTTTCTCGTACTGGGCCTCCAGAGGCAGCAGCACGCCGTCGTCCTCGTCTCTGTAGCCGTAATATTCGGCGTCCACATCCTTCATCAGCTCTGCCCTTGTTTTCCTCTGTGCTGGGGCAGCTGGGGGGTCACATGATCAGAGAGGACCAATTAGACGAAGGCTCAGAGATAAACAGTTTGAATCAAACAGGGAGTGAAAACAGAGACTACGTACGCTCCTTCTCAAAGAGCTCTCTGACTCCAGGAAGATCTCTGGCTGCTCCAAAGTATTTATACCCCCGATTACCAGGAACCTCCTTTCCTTCATGATCCAGCATCCTCGGACCCACTCTCTGAAACACAAACCATTAAGGCATTTTCATATCAGGTCTGGCCATCTCAGACCATACCTGAGCCTGACTGTACAGGATCCACAGCTGGTACTGGTTCTAGATAGGTCCTGGTTCTGTTTTGATATTTACCGCGTAGTCGGGGCCTCCCAGCTCTTTGATCCGGACTTCCCAGTGACCTTTTTCTCTCAGCAGCTTGTTGATCTCATCGTTTAGATCACGGATCCTGAACTCGCCGAGACCAGCTGTACACAGAGGCACAGACAGACAGGTCAGACACAGACGGATCTTTCTCTCTCAGCATGTGGATCTGACTCCAGATCCCTCTGACATGAACCCTCTCTGTTAGCTGCAGTCATTTAAATCCACCTGTTCATCATCCAGGTGAATCTTCAGGTTCAGGACACTCACCGTTCTGGATCTGAGCCACTTTCTTCGAGATCTCACTGATGATCTGAAACACAATCACACATATTTCACGTTCATTCATCCTTCTGGTGACTCTGAAACGTTCCTACTTCATAGTTCTCAAACTACAGACTGAAAGACAGGTCAACTACGACTCCCAGGGTGCATTTCACCGACAAACAGCCAGGCTGGAACGTTAAAGTTAAAGACCCTGCAGAGTAAAAATAAATCTGTATTAGGGTTGCTGTTTGCAAAATCGTGTCTGTTGAATGAAATGAAGCCACGCCCACTCAGGAGATATATGATCCCCTCAAATTAAAAAAAATGCTACAATATGATTGGAGGAAAGCTCTCATGCTTTGAGCCCGCCCCCTGACCTTATGTTGACCTCATGATCAGAGCAGCTGCCTGGCTCTTCTGAGTGAACATTGTTATTCACGATATAGTGCACTCATTCCATCCCACAATGCATTGTGAAAAGTAGTGAACAACTGATGGTCACTAGCCCAGCAATATTTACCATAATGCATCACGGTTGCTGCTCTCAAACATGACGGATGAATGAGAGGAGCACAGGAACATGTACAAAAACTTTTTTAGATGCTGTTTTGTCTGTTGGTTTAACCAAATCTGTGAGAAAATATTAAGGATTCAAAACGGACTAACTTTTTCCCCCATTATGATTACAGGGCATGAGACCATCATCTTTGTGCAAAAATAATACACACAAAAATGTAGATTACTTTGTCACTATAGAGACAGCCTTTTTTTAATCTATTAGTATATCTATCTTGTGTGAAAATCCGTTACATTTTTTATCAGTTTTCATTGAAATTCTACCGTTAATTTCGATCCTCAGCCGTTTTCAAGGAAATTTACGAGCCGTTGCTGCTAAATGTTTTAATTGTGAGACGGTGATGGCGTCATCGCCCGCAGCCAGAGTCCAAAATCATTTTTGTGTTTTGCAGTTGAGTCCACTATATAGTCCACTATATAGTCCACTATATGCTGCTCACTATAGAGGGGATAGGGAGGAGGGAATGAGTGCGTGGTTTCACACACAGCGAAAGTCTGTTTCCTGTCTCCAGTCTCTGTTCTGATGCTGTCAGTGATCCATAGACCACTGTGGCTGATAGATTTGGTAAATTTACCTCACAATGAAGAAAAAAACAGCATTTAATCCAGAATTCAGTCACATGTAGATCTCAGAGTTTTCATGTTTGCAGAAACCAGATTCACACATTTCTAGAGTTCAGACAAACTCTGGATTTCACTTTACAGGATCTTTAACCGTCACAAACACAGAGAACATCTCAGAGAGAGGAGCTGACACCACAGGAAGTTAACGTCATGTTGTACTCAGATCTTTAAAGGTCTTACCTGCCGTCTCCATTTCTCTGCTTTAGGGAGTTCGCTGCACTCTGAGGCCAGAAACGGCCTCCTCTCCTGCAGACAGACGGAAAGAAGCAGACGCTCGGTTTGTTTTTCTGTCTTTTAACACTTTAAGAGCAAAATGACCCTGAAACTACAACGCCGCTCTGAGAACACGGTGATTTACCAGAACATCTCTGATCCCTGGTTGTCTTAGTTAAAGGAGAGGTGTTATTTAAGTATTATTATTTATTTATACCTGTGAGAGTGGGCGGGACAAAACATGATAAAGTGACAGCAGTGCTCTGTACTAAAAAGGAGTAAACCTTCATTTAACTTCATGGTCAATCAAAGCAAGATGAAAAAGAATATAACATCTGTCAGTAAGATCACGGTACCTCAGGCTCTGGTGTGTAAGTCAGACTTTTCATACCAGTTTGTTTATCTGCAGGTTGGCTGCTTGGTTAAAGGCTGAGGTCATCTATGCTGTAAAAGATGCAGAGACCACCTTCACAGTGGAACAGCCCTAACGTTAGGGCTGAACCATTCACAAAAATAATCTAATCGCCTTTTTTTTTCCAAATATAGTGATTCCAATTTAATGTGTGATTATTATAAGGTTCCTTATTTTATGAAGATTTGAAAAAATATATCTAAGTGCAACTGATTTTGCTCTTATTGCAAATTTGATACCAACTGCTTATTGAAGGGTATTATCATTTTTATATCAATCTGTTATGATGAAGTGAAACAAGCATAAAAAGGAAGATTTTGTACACCATATATTACATATATATATAAAAACTGAAACTTGAATGTTTGAATAATGTGCTCTGCTCCTGCAAAAATGAAAGCATTAACCTGGTATTCTGGCACATTTCCAGTTAAAGAAGTACTGCACCTTCTGTGGTTCGTAAACTGCACCAGACTATATTACGGTTTGATCTAATCTGTGATTAATTACCCAGCCCTACCTAACATGACTGATAACTCGCCCCATTCATTGTGGAGCAGCTGATGAAATACACAAGACAGACCAGATCGGCTGGGGTTGGCACCACTTTTTAACCACTTTTCCCATTTTTGGGCCTCAATCCTTCATTTAAAGAAAACAGGGAGTTTACTGGTAATTAAATAAAAGCAGTTTGGCTGGAGACTGTCCTCAGAGGAGCTGGGCAGAGAGCTGCGAGTCTGTCACATGGCTGCAGGCTCAGAGCTCAACTACCATAATACAGCTAGAAGATGTGCAAACACCATAACTGGACTAAACTGGACTACCATCAACACAAACGATCTCCACAAAGGACAGTTAAACCTCTTTAGCCCTGGGAGACTCCACACAATAGCCTGCAGCCTTTCTGCTGGGGCGATTTAAATTCTGGGTTTCACAGCGAGGAAAAGAACAATAACGTAAGAACCATGAGGTAAAAACATGGCAGTATAAACAGACTACAGATACAGAAAAGCCCATCAGCCTTTCCTCTTCTGAGTCTCCAAGCTTGGACATCTTCAGAGAAACGCAGAGTTACGTCAAAATGAGGAAGGAGAGACGGTCAAAGGTGGCGTTAATCTGGTCTGCTTTGTTTCTCAGCTCGCTGTGAGCCATGAAGACGCAGCTACAATAAAACAAAGGATGAGGGTGAAAGTCACCATGTCAAACTCGCAGTGAAGACAAAATGTCCCAGCATTTTATCCTGTTATACTGGCTGTAAAAGAAGACAGCCAACGTTTCAGATGAAGGACAGGGAATAAGTCAGATGTTAGAGTACTTGTTTTATGGGAACGTTTTTGGAGCCTTTAGGGAACATTTGTTGGATTCTTTTTGTCCCTACAAGAACTTAAGGTTTATTTTTCACCATTCCAGGGTTTGAAGATTTATACCGTCACATGAGAAAGAAATGCAGGACTCTGAGCAGAAGTGAAAACATAAAGCTGAACAGAAGCCCTACCTTGACTTTCCCCTCCTCGAGCTGAGCCTGTCTGAAGCGAGCCAGCGCCGTCCTGAAACACAGCAGAGGTCAGACGTTACTCAGTTATCCCACCACTTCTCCTCCCTTAAAGCTGAGCCATTGTGAACAATGAGAATAAAACCAGAATATGCCGAAACCTGGTCCCCAAACTATCAGACGTGACTAGAATCATATCAGGGTTTAAGCTAAATAGGCATCACAGACAGACGAGTACTCACATGGCCTTCTCTGCGTTTCTCGCCTGTAAAACAACAGACACACACGTTTATTACAGACTCAGATTCATTCCTACTTGTTTTTCTCTGTTATTCTAATTCTAAAAACTTAATAATACTAGAGATGCTCTGAGGGCTGGTACAGAGGTTTGGAATAAACCCTCAGCTGATGTTCATTCCCACTGCCATGTTTGACCAAAGACTTCTCCAGCCAGCATGGCTACTGGGATCTCTTCTGGGCCAGCTAAAGTGTTTATCAGACAAAGATAACCTGAGTTAATAAAGTCAGAGTTTAAATGATGATTTCATTTATTAAGGGTAAATCCATTCAAACCTCCCTGGTCCTACGTGAAACGGTCTTCCCCTCTAACCCTGATAACAGGACGTTCCATCCTCGGTGTTAGTGATAACTGTCAGTGAGTCTTCCTCATCTCTGTGGAGGAATGTTGTCCCACTCTTCTCTGCAGAATAGTTTCCAGTCAGCCTCACTGGAGGGTTTTCCAGCCTGTTTAAGGCATTTGGAGGTGATGCTAAACGGCTGCACTTCAGCTGTCACGTGCCTGTCCATGCTTCTGTCCAGAGGTATTTCCAAACTGTGTGCAGTGGTGGCTACAGCGGCATGTCTGCGAGGCATCCCTAACCAATGACCAACTGCTGGGATGTCACTGCGCTGCACTCGGAGGCTGGCGCTCTGGCCCTGCTCCAGAGCAGGACCGTACCTGGCGAGGTGCGGCACGGACGAACGATAGAAAAGTACATTAGCACAGCTTGGTTTGGAAGTCACAGTGAAAAAGCTCCATTAGAGTCATGTTGGTGGGAAGGTTCACCACTGTTCACAGTTTTCTCCATTTGTGGGTAATGGCTCCCAGAGTCCCTAAGCCTTCTCAATGTCTCAGTGACCCTTTCAGACTGGTAGATGTCAGAGACTCTGGTCCTCGTCTGTTCTTCTTTACATGGATCCATGATGAGTTGGAGATCTTTCAGCCTACAGGGTCTAGTTCAGGGTTTCTGGGTTCTTCAGGTCTGGGTGTGGATAGTTAGCTAATCCTGATCTAACGAGGGGGGTTCGGACTTTCCCACACAGGGCCAGGCAGGCTGGCTTTCCTCCTTTAATACATGAAACCATCGTTAAAAACGGACTTTTTCTTTCAGAGCTGGAGCCAGACTCCGGTCTCTGGTCTGAAACACTCTCACCGCGACTCTACTCTGACCTTTGGTCTCTGTTCAGTTAGCGCTACCCAGCTAACTGTGGCTACGATGCTAACATGCTAACTAGCTTCATATCAGGGCTAAGCAAACAAGCTCCGCTCCGGTACTCACCATCTCTGGTTATTATTTCCACTGTTAGAGAAGAATCTCAGAAAAGTTCTCCACAAACGACCAACACACGCCGACACAAACAGGAAGTACTCCTTCAAGTTCTTCCTGGTTTCTCGGGAGTGCTACAAGCTAGTCAACGGTGCCTACCGCCACCTAGTGTACCGGAGACGCTTTACATTCAGGAGACCGACGGCGGTGTCAGAGCAGGATGGTTTTAGGCCATAAAACAACAGAAATACAAATGATACAAAAATAAGATGCGACCAGATAGAATAGAATAGGTTCTTTACAGATGACGTCATCATGAAACAGCAGGGGGGGGGGCACCTCCCCAGAGATAAACTCTACAATAATGTTTTTAACTGTTTGCTATTTTGCCAAGTGTTCAAAGTATGAAAATATAAACATTCTTACGTCTTAAACTACCTTTGTGAGCTGAAATTAGTGAAATATTCAGGCAAAAAAAACAAACAACAGTTACAGAGAAACAGCAGAAATCCTGACTTTCCTACGTTCCCATTCATTCCTGATGGCTGTTCCCCACTTCCTGACCCCCGACAGACATTCTGGATCATGTGATCAGAAACAACCTATAAGATAGAATAAAATAGAAATACATACATGAATGACAGGATGAAATAAAATAAGATAAAATAAAAAATAATGATCAAAAAAAGACATGAAATATGAACAAAAGCAAAGGGGTCCCAGTACCACTCGGTGCTAGGACCCTAATGACCCAGGCATTCACCGAGCGGTGCTAGGACCCTAATGACCCAGGCATTCACCGAGCGGTGCTAGGACCCTAATGACCCAGGCATTCACCGAGCGGTGCTAGGACCCCGTTCCTCTGCTGCGGTGAAATGAGGTGAGCAGACGGCGGCGGTCTCTTCATCCTCCTCCATGTTTTTATTGTCAGATAAACTTACAGGCTTCAGTACAACCAAAGACATTTTATAGTAGCTCTAAGTGATATATTGTACAAAAATAACATTTGGATTTTTTGTGAAAACATTCTCCCTCTCCAAACTGAAATCCTTGTTTTCAAAGGCGTTTTAGCGTCGTTATTATCTTTATTATTATTGTTAGGCTCCGTCTGCTCCATGAGGTCCAAACAGCAACAAAAAGCACCGTAAAAATATTTAAATTAATGTTCCTTTTTCGTCTGTGTGACATGCTCTGATTGGCTCTTTTGTTCGTCCATGTTGCAATGACGTGGTCAGACCTGCGACGTGATTGGCTGTTTGCTGGAGTCAGAGCCAATCACATTTCAGATAGAGAAACTTGTTGTTTTGTCCAGAAAAAGAAAGTAAAAGTTAATCACTGTGTTGGAAGTAAGAAACTTCTGTCATATTCCCTCTATGTCAGCCCCGCCCCCTTTAACCCAGGAGGAGGGGCTTTGTTTTCTAATGCTAACCTTCTCAGCCAATCGGCTGGGCAGAAATGATTCTTACTCAAAGCTTTGTACATTATGACACTGCTACCAAACTAAAAACACAAATCTGTTGTTTTTTTCCTTTAAAAATGCAGAACAAAGTTGTTTTTGTTTTTTAGTGTCCGCCCCTTTTTCTTCCTCCGTCTGCTCTGATTGGCTGCTGTGAGTCTGACTGACAGTACTCCCGGCCAATGAGAAGAGGAGGATCAGAGGAAAAGAATAAAGAGAAAGAAAGAAGAGAAAAAAGAGGTGAGGGTTGGGGGGTTATGCGGCAGCTAGGCGGTGGCCTCGATGGTGCATTCCTTTGCCAGGTGACCAGATTTCCCACAGTTGTAGCAGTTTAACTCCGACGCCTTGCTGCAGTGCACGGCAACATGGCCGATCTCTCCACACCTGCAGAAAACACAACAAAGACCAGGATGAGCGAACCTGGTTCACACCAACAAACCCAAAGACTACTCAGACACTCCCAGTCCTGCTGCAGCATCATTCAGTCTACGCTGGTTAGAAGGTGGAGGTGGTGAATCCAGAAGCAGCCATGACACTTCAGTGACACACATGTGGTTTCTCTCCTCCAGACCAGCGCTGATTTCATCCACTTCAGCTCTGTCTAAAGATGTCTGTCTACCGTTGTTCCACGAGGAAGATGAGACTGACGACAGCTGAAAACAGATCTTTAGTGTTTCAATTTAATCTACACATTCAAAATCCATGATATTCTTCCCTGTGGGGAAATCTGTGAAAAACACACCTGTAGCTCCTCTAGCTCAGGGATTTGAGGTTTTGCAGAATGCACAGAAGACACTAGAATGATCTGGCATCAGATTCTAAAATGTGATTAAACTAATGAACAGACTTGGGCTGGGTGATTACGGCAAAATTCAAAATGAAATGAATGATTATTCCACCCCCAACACCCAGCTCTGTTTGTTCTGTAAATATCTGTATATTTTAAAACGAACTAGAAAAGCACTCGGAGGGCGCAGACCTCCACCATTAGCTCTATCTCCCAACAGTGCAGAATCCTTTTAAAAATTCCTGGATCCGTCCCCATGTGCCCCCCACCACGGCATTCGCCGACTACTCCCTCCCTGGTGGGGTGGAAACACAGGGAGGCAAAGCATTGGCTTTGCTACGGGTGGACTGTCATGGTGGAAGCATTGCCTGCTGGTGCCAACAGATGCACTGACAGTCTCACCCATGGTCTCACTGGACGACTGGAAGTCATGTCAGAGGATGAATATTCCTCTATTCCTCCCAGCATTGTGAGTATTCTCGTTACAGTTCGCCGTCTTTCTCTCTGTTATGCTCCAGCTCGTCTCCTTGACCGGGCATGTGTCTTTCAAACTCTATAAACTCCAAAACTTTGAATAGAAACACACCCAAAAATGCTGCTGGGATTGAAGTTACTCATGTCCGCCATCTCCTGGTGTAAAGTGGTAACAGCGCAGACCCCCACCATTAGCCCTATCTCCCAATAGTACAGAATCCTTTCAAAAATTCCTGGATCCAGATGGTGATCCGGATCACTCCCAAAATCTAATCAGTTCTTCCTTATGCCATATCTGACAGTTCCTGAAAATTTCCTGAAAATCCGTCCACAACTCTTCGAGTTACATTGCTAACAAACTAACAAACGAACAAACAAACAAACCCACCCGATCACATAACCTCCTTGGCAGAGGTAATAACTGAGTATAATAACTTATTTATTGAGACAACTGAAATCAAATACACAGCTGAAATGAAACTACCTGGCTGCCGATCACGTGACTACACAGCTAAAAGTTTAGTTTTAAGGGGGTGGTGCATTAGTAGAGAGAGATATTACAAGGGAAAAAATTGAAATAATTGACATGGCAGGGTTTGGTCATTTAGAAGTCTGGTGGTCCAGACCTGTTCCTGTAGCATGTGTCTAACTGTAGCATTGGTCTACCTGTAGCATTCATCTACCTGTAGCATTTGTCTCCCTGTGGCATTTGTCTACCTGTAGCATATGTCTCCCTGTAGCATTTGTCTCCCTGTAGCATTGGTCTACCTGTAGCATTCATCTACCTGTAGCATTTGTCTATCTGTGGCATTTGTCTACATGTAGCATATGTCTCCCTGTAGCATTCGCTCCCTGTAGCATATGTCTCCCTGTAGCATATGTCTCCCTGTAGCATTTGTCTCCCTGTAGCATTTGTATACCCTTTAGCATATGTCTACCTGTAGCATTTGTCAACCTGTAGCATTTGTCTCCCTGTAGCTTATGTCTCCCTGTAGCATTTGTATACCCTTTAGCATTTGTCTCCCTGTAGCATTTGTGTCCTTGTAGCATATGTCTCCCTGTAGCATTTGTATACCCTTTAGCATATGTCTACCTGTAGCATTTGTCTCTCTGTAGCATATGTCTCCCTGTAGCATTTGTCTCCCTGTAGCATTTGTCTACCTGAAGCATTGGTCTACCTGTAGCATTTGTCTACCTGTAGCATATGTCTCCCTGTAGCATATGTCTCCCTGTAGCATTTGTCTCCCTGTAGCATTTGTATACCCTTTAGCATATGTCTACCTGTAGCATTTGTCAACCTGTAGCATTTGTCTCCCTGTAGCATTTGTCTCCCTGTAGCTTATGTCTCCCTGTAGCATTTGTATACCCTTTAGCATTTGTCTCCCTGTAAATTTGTAAACCCTTTAGCATATGTCTACCTGTAGCATTTGTCTCTCTGTAGCATTTGTCTCCCTGTAGCATTTGTCTCCCTGTAGCATTTGTCTACCTGTAGCATTGGTCTACCTGTAGCATTTGTCTCCCTGTAAATTTGTGTCCTTGTAGCATATGTCTCCCTGTAACATTTGTATACCCTTTAGCATATGTCTACCTGTAGCATTTGTCTCTCTGTAGCATTTGTCTCCCTGTAGCATTTGTCTCCCTGTAGCATTTGTCTACCTGTAGCATTGGTCTACCTGTAGCATTTGTCTACCTGTAGCATATGTCTCCCTGTAGCATTTTTCCCCCTGTAGCATTGGTCTCCCTGTAGCATTTGTCTACCTGTAGCATTTGTCTCCCTGTAGCATTGGTAACCCTGTAGCATATGTCTCCCTGTAGCATATGTCTCCCTGTAGCATTTGTCTCCCTGTAGCATTTGTCTACCTGTAGCATATGTCTCTCTGTAGTATATGTCTCCCTGTAGCATTGGTCTCCCTGTAGCATTTGTCTCCCTGTAGCATTTGTCTACCTGTAGCATTTGTCTCCCTGTAGCATATGTCTACCTGTAGCATTTGTATACCTTTTAGCATATGTCTACCTGTAGCATTTGTCTCCCTGTAGCACTTGTCTCCCTGTAGCTTATGTCAACCTGTAGCATTTGTCTCCCTGTAGCATTTGTCTCCCTGTAGCATTTGTATACCCTTTAGCATTTGTCTCCCTGTAGGATTTGTATACCCTTTAGCATATGTCTACCTGTAGCATTTGTATACCCTTTAGCATATGTCTACCTGTAGCATTTGTCTCCTTGTAGCATTTGTCTACCTGTAGCATTTTGTCTACCTGTAGCATTAGTCTTCCTGTTGCATTTGTCTAACTTAAGCATATGTCTCCCTGTAGCATTTGTCTACCTGTAGCATATGTCTCCCTGTAGCATTTGTCTCCGTTTAGCACTGGTCTACCTGTAGCATTTGTCTCTCTGTAGCATTTGTATACCTGTAGCATATGTCTACCTGTAGCATTTGTCTCCCTGTAGCATTGTATACCTGTAGCTTATGTCCACCTGTAGCATTTGTCTCCCTGTAGCATTTGTATACCTGTAGCTTATGTCTAACTGTAGCATGTGTCTCCCTGTAGCATTTGTATACCCTTTAGCATATGTCTCCCTGTAGCATTTGTCTCTCTGTAGCATTTGTCTCCCTGCAGCATTTGTCTCCCTGTAGCATTTGTCTGCCTGTAGCATATGTCTCCCTGTAGCATTTGTCTGCCTGTAGCATATGTCTCCCTGTAGCATTTGTCTCCCTGTAGCATTTGTCTGCCTGTAGCATTTGTCTCCCTGTAGCATTTGTCTACCTATAATTTGTCTCCCTGTAGCATTTGTCTACCTGTAGCATTTGTCTCCCTGTCGCATTTGTCTACCTGTAGCATATGTCTCCCTGTAGCATTGGTCTCCCTGTAGCATTTGTCTGCCTGTAGCATATGTCTCCCTGTAGCATTTTTCTCCCTGTAGCATTTGTCTCCGTTTAGCACTGGTCTACCTGTAGCATTTGTCTCTCTGTAGCATTTGTCTCCCTGTAGCATATGTCTCCCTGTAGCATTTGTCTACCTGTAGCATTTGTGTACCCTTTAGCATATGTCTCCCTGTAGCATTTGTCTCTCTGTAGCATTTGTCTCCCTGCAGCATTTGTCTCCCTGTAGCATTTGTCTGCCTGTAGCATATGTCTCCCTGTAGCATTTGTCTGCCTGTAGCATATGTCTCCCTGTAGCATTTGTCTCCCTGTAGCATTTGTCTGCCTGTAGCATTTGTCTCCCTGTAGCATTTGTCTACCTATAATTTGTCTCCCTGTAGCATTTGTCTACCTGTAGCATTTGTCTCCCTGTCGCATTTGTCTACCTGTAGCATATGTCTCCCTGTAGCATTGGTCTCCCTGTAGCATTTGTCTGCCTGTAGCATATGTCACCATGTAGCATATGTCTCCCTGTAGCATTTGTCTCCGTTTAGCACTGGTCTACCTGTAGCATTTGTCTCTCTGTAGCATTTGTCTCCCTGTAGCATATGTCTCCCTGTAGCATTTGTCTACCTGTAGCATTTGTATACCCTTTAGCATATGTCTACCTGTAGCATTTGTCTCTCTGTAGCATTTGTCTCCCTGCAGCATTTGTCTCCCTGTAGCATTTGTCTGCCTGTAGCATATGTCTCCCTGTAGCATTTGTCTGCCTGTAGCATATGTCTCCCTGTAGCATTTGTCTCCCTGTAGCATTTGTCTGCCTGTAGCATTTGTCTCCCTGTAGCATTTGTCTACCTATAATTTGTCTCCCTGTAGCATTTGTCTACCTGTAGCATTTGTCTCCCTGTCGCATTTGTCTACCTGTAGCATATGTCTCCCTGTAGCATTGGTCTCCCTGTAGCATTTGTCTGCCTGTAGCATATGTCTCCCTGTCGCATTTTTCTCCCTGTAGCATTTGTCTACCTGTAGCATTTGTCTCCCTGTCGCATTTTTCTCCCTGCAGCATTTGTCTGCCTGTAACATTTGTCTACCTGTAGCATATGTCTCCCTGTCGCATTTGTCTCCCTGTAGCACTTGTCTCCCTGTAGCTTATGTCAACCTGTAGCATTTGTCTCCCTGTAGCATTTGTCTCCCTGTAGCACATGTCTTCCTGTAGCATTTGTCTCCCTGTAGCATTTGTATACCCTTTAGCATTTGTCTCCCTGTAGCATTTGTCTCCCTGTAGCATTTGTTTGCCTGTAGCATTTGTCTACCTGTAGCATTTTTCTCCCTGTCGCATTTTTCTCCCTGTAGCATTTGTCTACCTGTAGCATATGTCTCCCTGTCGCATTTGTCTCCCTGTAGCATTTGTCTGCCTGTAGCATATGTCTCCCTGTAGCATTTGTCTCCCTGTAGCATTTGTCTACCTGTAGCATATGTCTCCCTGTAGCATTTGTCTCCCTGTAGCATTTGTCTGCCTGTAGCATATGTCTCCCTGTAGCATTTGTCTCCCTGTAGCATATGTCTCCCTGTAGCATTTGTCTCCCTGTAGCATTTGTCTGCCTGTAGCAATTGTCTCCCTGTAGCATATGTCTCCCTGTAGCATTTGTCTCCCTGTAGCATTTTTCTCCCTGTAGCATTTGTCTCCCTGTAGCATTTGTCTACCTGTAGCATATGTCTCCCTGTAGCATTTGTCTCCCTGTAGCATTTGTCTCCCTGTAACATTTGTCTCCCTGTAGCATTTGTCTCCCTGTAGCATTTGTCTCCCTGTAGCATATGTCTCCCTGTAGCATTTGTCTACCTGTAGCATTTGTGTACCCTTTAGCATATGTCTCCCTGTCGCATTTGTCTCCCTGCAGCATTTGTCTACCTGTAGCATATGTCTCCCTGTAGCATTTGTCTCCCTGTAGCATTTGTCTGCCTGTAGCATATGTCTCCCTGTAGCATTTGTCTCCCTGTAGCATATGTCTCCCTGTAGCATTTGTCTCCTGTAGCATTTGTCTGCCTGTAGCATATGTCTCCTGTAGCATTTGTCTCTCTGTAGCATTTGTCTCCTGCATTTGTCTCCCTGTAGCATTTGTCTGCCTGTAGCATATGTCTCCCTGTAGCATTTGTCTGCCTGTAGCATATGTCTCCCTGTAGCATTTGTCTCCCTGTAGCATTTGTCTGCCTGTAGCATTTGTCTCCCTGTAGCATTTGTCTACCTATAATTTGTCTCCCTGTAGCATTTGTCTACCTGTAGCATTTGTCTCCCTGTCGCATTTGTCTACCTGTAGCATATGTCTCCCTGTAGCATTGGTCTCCCTGTAGCATTTGTCTGCCTGTAGCATATGTCTCCCTGTCGCATTTTTCTCCCTGTAGCATTTGTCTACCTGTAGCATTTGTCTCCCTGTCGCATTTTTCTCCCTGCAGCATTTGTCTGCCTGTAACATTTGTCTACCTGTAGCATATGTCTCCCTGTCGCATTTGTCTCCCTGTAGCACTTGTCTCCCTGTAGCTTATGTCAACCTGTAGCATTTGTCTCCCTGTAGCATTTGTCTCCCTGTAGCACATGTCTTCCTGTAGCATTTGTCTCCCTGTAGCATTTGTATACCCTTTAGCATTTGTCTCCCTGTAGGATTTGTCTATCTGTAGCATATTTTTTCCTGTTGCATTTGTCTCCCTGTAGCATTTGTATACCCTTTAACATTTGTCTCCCTGTAGCATTTGTCTCCCTGTAGCATATGTCTCCCTGTCGCATTTGTCTCCCTGCAGCATTTGTTTGCCTGTAGCATTTGTCTACCTGTAGCATTTTTCTCCCTGTCGCATTTTTCTCCCTGTAGCATTTGTCTCCCTGTCGCATTTGTCTCCCTGTAGCATTTGTCTGCCTGTAGCATATGTCTCCCTGTAGCATTTGTCTCCCTGTAGCATTTGTCTACCTGTAGCATATGTCTCCCTGTAGCATTTGTCTCCCTGTAGCATTTGTCTGCCTGTAGCATATGTCTCCCTGTAGCATTTGTCTCCCTGTAGCATATGTCTCCCTGTAGCATTTGTCTCCCTGTAGCATTTGTCTGCCTGTAGCAATTTTCTCCCTGTAGCATATGTCTCCCTGTAGCATTTGTCTCCCTGTAGCATTTTTCTCCCTGTAGCATTTGTCTACCTGTAGCATATGTCTCCCTGTAGCATTTGTCTCCCTGTAGCATTTTTCTCCCTGTCGCATTTTTCTCCCTGTAGCATTTGTCTACCTGTAGCATAAGTCTCCCTGTCGCATTTTTCTACCTGTAGCATTTGTCTCCCTGTAGCATTTGTCTGCCTGTAGCATATGTCTCCCTGTAGCATTTGTCTCCCTGTAGCATTTGTCTCCCTGTCGCATTTTTCTCCCTGTAGCATTTGTCTCCCTGTCGCATTTGTCTCCCTGTAGCATTTGTCTGCCTGTAGCATTTGTCTCCCTGTCGCATTTGTCTCCCTGTAGCATTTGTCTGCCTGTAGCATTTGTCTCCCTGTAGCATTTGTCTGCCTGTAGCATATGTCTCCCTGTAGCATTTGTCTACCTGTAGCATTTGTCTCCCTGTAGCATTTGTCTACCTGTAGCATATGTCTCCCTGTAGCATTTGTCTACCTGTAGCATTTGTCTCCCTGTAGCATTTGTCTACCTGTAGCATTTGTCTGCCTGTAGCATTTGTCTCCCTGTAGCATTTGTCTCCCTGTAGCATTTGTCTGCCTGTAGCATATGTCTCCCTGTAGCATTTGTCTACCTGTAGCATTTGTCTGCCTGTAGCATTTTTCTCCCTGTCGCATTTTTCGCCCTGTAGCATTTGTCTCCCTGTAGCATTTTTCTCCCTGTCGCATTTGTCTCCCTGTAGCATTTGTCTGCCTGTAGCATTTGTCTCCCTGTAGCATTTGTCTGCCTGTAGCATATGTCTCCCTGTAGCATTTGTCTACCTGTAGCATATGTCTCCCTGTCGCATTTTTCTCCCTGTAGCATTTGTCTCCCTGTCGCATTTGTCTCCCTGTAGCATTTGTCTGCCTGTAGCATTTGTCTCCCTGTAGCATTTGTCTGCCTGTAGCATATGTCTCCCTGTAGCATTTGTCTACCTGTAGCATTTGTCTCCCTGTAGCATTTGTCTACCTGTAGCATTTGACCTTCTCGCAGCATTTCTGGATGTGTCCAAATCCACCGCAGGAGTAGCACTTCTGCTCGTGGGCGTGGTTGCAGTCCCGGGCCATGTGTCCGGCCTTCCCACAGTTGTAGCAGAGCTGCTCGCGCTCCTTCTTCGGCTCCTTACAGTCTCTGGAGATGTGACCTCCTCTGCCACAGTTATAACAGGCTGCAGGGAAGATTAAGACCATGAATATCACGTTAAACAGCCTCAACGGAAACAAAGACTGAGAACCTCCCAGGAGCCGTGGAGCTACATCCAGAGGGCCGATTCTGGGTTAAAGTGGTTTAATGAAGGATCCTATAATTCTAACTTGTGTAGAGGAGTGTAGAGGACGTGTTTTTTAACAGAATAAATCTTTGGGTGTCCCTAAAAACGATATGTGATATTAGCTAATGATAGGCCTCAGCTGTGGCGTATCTAACAGCTGAGGTTTGACCGTGGATCTATGGAGGCCGTGTGTTTGTGTCCTCACCGTCTTCAGTCCTCTCGCAGTCCCTGGCAACATGGCCCAGCTCCCCACAGCGATAACAAAAAAGGTCTGAAAAATAAACGGAAATATTAAAGTGAAGGAGATGACAGTCTTGTTTAGAGTCATGTTTCTGAAAACCTGCATAGACTTTAAATCTGCTGATTCAGCAAAACTACATCCACATCAGTCAGTTTCAAAGTTTTACCAGAGTAACACTGTAAATACCCAGCAGCCCTGCCCTGATAGACATCTGCATGTTAGAGCTGAGTTACTGTCATGAACGTTACATATTAGTTAAACAGCTGAATCCAGGACAGATGTTAGCCTCATGAAGAGGAGGGGAGGATTACGGTTTTATCTGGACCTGCTGATACCAAAGGTTTACAGTTTCCTCTTCTGTTCCACTGTTCTATCATTCCTCTGAAACGTTTAACCTATGACAGCCTTCTGTTCAAGTGTGGAGCGCTCAGCAGTCTTTAATGAATGAATGAACGGATAGGCACCAGTAAAGCATGCAGCTGTGATTGTCCAATAAGATCTGTTTTTGACCTCTGACCTCTAGTCTCTAACTTAAACTCTCTTTGTAAGACAGAGCTGAGTGATTATTAGCTGACAGTAGACCGGTCCACTTTACTGTGTGATGACTGTTTTAGTCTCTCATCCCTAGACCAGGCATTCATGCCTACTGTGTAGCCTTCTGATTGATTTATCTGAGGTGTCTGACTGTGTAGACCACAGTTAACTGATAAATGAGCTTCATCACATCCACATGTACCAAGCAGCATCATGGAGCCAAGAATAAGAATTATAATAGTATTATTATTCTTATATATCATTATTAGTATTATTAATATTATTATATAATAACAACAATAATTATTATCATTATATATTATTATTATTAATAATATCATCATCATTTTTATTATCATTATATTATATTATTATTATTATTAGTAGTAGTGGTATTAGTAGTGGTATTGATAATGTCATTATTATTACTATAATCATTATATTATTAATATTAATAACATAATAAAGGATTATGAGAGTCACCTTTCCCTCTGCCGCGTCCTTTTCCACGCCCTCGACTTCCACTCGGACAGTTCTTCACCCAGTGACCGCTACGGCCACATCCAAAACACTCGCTGCTGCTCATCACCACGACAACGGCTGGAGAGAGAGAGAGAGAGAAAGAGACAGAGAGAGAGTACAATACTTTTTTCTATATTTATAATTATTCTAAATGTGTAATCTGCTTTGGCAAAGAAAAATGATGTTTTCTGTGCTAATAAAACTTTCTGAATTAAACTGAAGCTGAGAAATGATCCTGCTTTCCACAGACACTAATTATCATCTATGAAACCCACAACAACACCTGTTATGCCTGTGACACCTGCGACACCTGGACACCTGTGACGCCTGTGACACCTATGACACCTGTTACACCTGTGACCCCTGTGACGCCTGTGACGCCTGTGACACCTGTGACGCCTGTGACATCTGTGACCCCTGTGACGCCTGTTACACCTGTGACGCCTGTGACGCCTGTTACACCTGTGACGCCTGTTACGCCTGTGACGCCTGTGACGCCTGTTACACCTGTGACCCCTGTGACGCCTGTGACACCTTGTACACCTGGGACGCCTGTGACACCTGTGACACCTGTTACACCTGTGACGACTGTGACACCTGTGACGCCTGTTACACCTGTGACCTCTGTGACGCCTGTGACGCCTGTTACACCTGTTACAACTGTGACGCCTGTGACACCTGTGACACTTGGACACCTGTGACACCTGTGACACTTGGACACCTGTGACACATCTACATTTGAACTAGAGAAAGTGTACGTTGGTTTCTCTTCCTACTAATTTGTGGCCATGAAATACTAATGACTAATATTAATATCATTCCTGGACAGATGGGTAAGCAAATGGAGAGCACCTTCTCCAAGGTCAAAGGTCGAGGCAGTAGAGGGGCTAAAGCTACACGATGGACAGGGATAGTGTGTTTGAATTTGATTTTAGGCTGGAATGAGCTCCAGAGACATTCTAAAGCCTGGCAGAGGGATTCAAACAGAATACAGAGCCAGGTTACTTTACCGTACTAGGTACGACTTGGATGGATAGGAAGGTGCACTAGATTTGCTTACCCAGCTGTCCAGGAATGATATTAATATTATGAATTAGCATTACGTGTGCAGGTTACAGCTATATTGTGGCCACCACTGAATTTTTTTTTGACCATGTCATGTCTGGGGCTCCGTAGAGACCTGAGACTGGGCCGTCCTGTTTGTAGGATGTCTGTACGACCAGTTTTCTTCAAACTTTACACAAATGTCCTCTCTAATTCAAAGGTGATGAGGTCATATTTTGGGGGTCATAGGCCAAAGGTCAAGGTCACAGGACCTTACGGTCAGCTCTTGTTCCTGAACGTAATATTGAAGGAACACTTTGAGGGATTTTCTCAAAAGTCTGCAAAAATATCCACAAAGACTTGCAGACAGACTGAGAAGCAGACCGGCCCCTCCTCTTAGCTGAGAACTGGACTTTCACTTTCTGGTATCTATATCCCCAGAAAACACACATAACCAACAGGCAGAGTTTTTTAATGATAATTAATATTTCCATGATTAATCTTAAATGAAAACCAACATTTCTGAGGTAGCTAAACCGTTCCTAATGTTTGCTGTAAACTTTATTTCCAGCTGCAGCCTAATTCTGTCCTGTAGCTGTTGACTGGATGGTGCGTTCACGTGAAACTTGTTTTTTCCAGCTTCAGCTCTGCCGTTTCTGTTTTCACTGAGTAGAGAGAAACTTATGCAGAAGCGGAGAGTTTCAGTATTTTCACTTTAATATCTACTGGAAAAAGCAGGGTTAGGGCTGTGGTTTCTGAAGGATTCATTGAGTTTATTCCGGTTATTCTGCCTCCTCCATCTCTGGCTAGCCACTGTTTGTTATTGAGCTCCAGCAGCCCTCAGAGGCAGCACCGCCCCCTCGGCTCCTCTCGGCCTGACGCCGCTAATAGACGGCTCTGAGCGGCCGCAGCCCGGCTCTCCTCCCCGGGGTGATCCCCTCCTCCACCCCCGGGAGCCCAGCTCCTCCTCCGGTATAGCTCTGAGATTTCTCCCCACTGTTAGAGCACCGAAAGGCGGCCTGTACCGAGGCCCATCGCGGTCATACTGTCAGCTAGGATGCTAGCAGGTTAGCATATGCTGAGAGCGGATTTACCAGCAGGAGACTGTCCGCTTCCACATGAATCACCCCGGGGCGGAGCGACGCCTCAGCCCGGCGAGGTGAGCCGGCCGCGGGGAGAAAAGAGCAGAAAGATCGGCCGGAGCCCAAACTCACCTCAGACCCCGAAACTGTGTTTGTTGTCAGTCCTCCTCTGCGCCACACGCGGTCTGCACACGGTCCACATATACACAACCAAACAGACACAAATAGATACAAATACACACCAGCGAAACACGCAACTTCTGATGCATTCAGGGACCGTGGTAAATGTCAAAGATCCAAGCAACAAATACGACAACAGAGCCGTGAGGTAATACAACAGTAACCATGTGTTCAATAAAGTCTGCTGTTGGTCTTTGACACAGGTGGGGGTAACTCATGAGTTCTAATACCTAGTTAACCACGATTAACCGCGATTAACTAACTGCTGGTAAACCAGGTGAAGTTTGTTGTTGTTCTTTTAGATTTTGACCATTTCTAATGGAAACGCAGCTACTGGGAACATTTTTCCAGTCACCTTCCTGGTTTGTTTTAATGGTTCTGCCCCTCCCAGTCACCGTCAGGCACTGGTCATCAACTGGCGGCCAAAGCTTCCTGAAAGGTCATTAAAGTCAGAAAAGGAGGGAAAGAAGATGCTGTGGTTTACAGATGCTTTGGCTTTAAATGTCTGCAGCTGATAAATCCACCCAACTAACAGTGAATGTTAAAATAGTTTGAGGATGACTTCACAGTTCATCTGTTTTACAGAAATTTACTGTCATGATGAGCAGATATTTGAAAACAGGGTTAAGGTTGGCAGAAGTGCTGCAAAAATGACCAGATGATGTGTCAAAAAGAGATTAAAATGTGGCAAAAAAAGGATCATAAATATGTTAAAAATGACAAAAAAATAGTTCAAAAAAGTAATGAAAATGGGTTAAAATAGGCAAAATAGAAGAAAAGTGGCAGAAATAGATAAAAGAGTGGCAAAAAAAATGGTTTAAGGAAGCAAAAAGGGACAAAAAGTACCAACGATGGGTTAAAAGTGGAAAAAATGCAGCAAAAATATCCTGGTAGGTTGGTGAAAGGGGGATCAAGAGTGGCACACAAGGGAAATCATTTACAGGAAGATGCAAAAGGAGTTAGAGTGGCAAAAAATGGGTGAAAAGGCAAAAAGGGGTTAAAATGAGTTAATTAGCGCTAACAGAGGCACAGACGGGGACGCCTCCACGCCACGCCGCACTGATGCTGAGGTTCATCCTGAAGGATGGCTGATGAACTTCTGAGAGCATGGACGGACCGGAGGACGTTTCTGTCTTTAAATCCTTAACTCATTTAATGTTTTAGACCCTGGATGTTTGAGTTTTTTCAGCTATAATCCGTAATCATCACGGTAAAAACAAAAACATCTGACTGTCTAGAAGCATCTTTCCTCCTCACAGAGTCTGACAGCTTCTGTATTACATTGAGTTCACTTCCCTCTAGTGTCATGTTTTTATTGATCCACCCTCTTGGCTCTCTTCGCTCTCCTGAGGAAGAAGAAGGAAATGTTGAAGCTGAGATTTTTCCACAGACACTGAGCACAGTCCTGGAGAGGGGGGCGGAGCTAAAGCTGCTCCAGGTTTATGGATTACCGATTACTGACTGAGTTATGAAGCTGTCAAAGGTCACAGACGGAGAGAACGTGCAAACAACCTTCAACAGCGAAGAGGTCATGACCTCGGTGAAGAGAACCGAGCCGTCTCAGGAAACAAGGCCACTCTGTCAGTACCTGTCGGAGGATTTAAACAAGGGGTTAACCAGGAGGATAAACGCCGCTGCAAACACACGGTGAGCTCTGAACTTCATTAACATGTTGAGGTTTTAGTCCGAGTCGGGGAGGAAGAGTTTAGATCAGCTGGTCTCTGCTGGAGAGCGGAAAGTTCCAGACTAGGGTACGGCCCAGTGTCAGACCGCAGCAGGTGGACTGGGATGTCTAAAGACCAGCAGGTGAACAGAGAGAGCAGAAACCTCTGCTGGAGACACGAGCTAAAAACTGCAGTTCTCAGGGTGTCCACTAGAGGCTGCGTCCAGAAGTGAATCAACCCTCATTAGCTCTCACTTATTCAGCAGGTACAGACCCGTCTGCAGCCTGGTTCAGGAAACAAACGCCACCGTCAGCTGGTGATTTCATAGGCTCAGTGACAGCAGTCAGTCCACTATCACTCTGGTTTATCACAGAGTCACTGTCAGGGGCTGGGGGGTGTTAGCAATAAAATAATAATCCATGTGTAACTATGAATAGAAGAATATGTGCACAATTCCAAAAATGTTGGGTCGCTGCATGAATGTAAATAAGAGCAGAAGTCAGTGATGGGCTAATCTCATGAACCATATTTGATCCACACTAGAACAGACAGATCTAGGACTGCAGCCAGCCAAAGAAAAGCCTGGCTGGCTAAAACCTTCATGTTATTTCTACTGACAGTGTAGTCAGAGCATTTAGGTGGTGATTAAAATTCAAAATTAACCCAAAATGAACATAAAATTGTACGGTTTTTGCAGTATAACCACCTTATGCTGTAATTAAATAATAATCCTTTTTAACACACCGCTGACTGTAGTTGTTGTCAATTAACAGGAAACGGAGTATAAACGCGCTTCACAGGCTTCGCTCTCCTCTAAGGTGGGAGGGTCCTAGTGACGTTGGTTTGACTTTCTGGGTATTTAACCTGTAATTTATTACCCTTAAAGGCATGAGTCAGTTATATTTGAACAGTTATATTCATAGTTTTGTTTTGTAAATTACATTTTGTAACACTAGATAACTGAAAAAAATAAAAAACACGTGACCTCTCCCTTCTCACCCCTGCAAAAAATGGATTCTTCCAATTAAAGTAGCACGCGTTCGACCAGTTGGGTTAGGTTGGACATGAGGTCATCGACCCATAATCGACCAATCGACTTGAGGCTGTCAGCCCTGAACAGATCAGACGTTAAAATGAGACAATTTAACGTTTCATGACAAAGATGAGCTCATTCTGAATCAGCAACACGTCTCAGAAAAGAAGGGACGGGTCTGACTAATGAAAAACAGCTGGAGGAGCATTTTGACACCTACTAGGTTACTTATCATCAGGTCAGTCACATGACTGGGTATGAAAGGAGCAGTTTAGAGAGGCAGAGTCTCTCAGAAGTAAAGATGGGCAGAGGTTCACCAATCTGTGAAAAACTGAGGCTAAAACTGTGGAACAATTTCAAAAAAATGCTCCTCAGACGTTGAATCTTCCCGATCTCCAGTCCATCATATCATCAACAGATTCAGAGAATCTGGAGAAATCTCTGAGAGCAAGGGACCAGGCTGAAGGGGCCCTCAGGGGCCACTGCATTAAAAACAGACATGATTCTGTAGTGAAATCACTGCATGGGCTCAGGAACATTCCAGAAATCCTCGTCTGTCAACACAGTTGGCCGTGCCATCCACCAATGACAGTTAAAGCTGATCATGGAGAGAAGAAGCCAGATGTGACCAGGATCCAGAAACACCGAGGTCCGTCTTCTCTGGACCAAAGCTCATTTCACATGGACTGAGGAAACATGGAAAACTGTTCTGTGGTCAGAGGAAACATGGAAAACTGTTCTGTGGTCAGAGGAAACCTTGGATGCCGTGTCCTGTGGACTAAAGAGGAGAGGGAGCATCCAGCTGGTTCTCCTGGCTCAGGTCTAAAGCCTGGTCCTCTGATGCATTAGGGGTTGCATTAGTGCCCATGGCGTGGGCAGCTCTAACATCTGGAAGTATCAATGCTGAGTAGAGAGAGCTTTCAGAGACACACGGGGTCTAACGGGTTAATGAGACCTGACAAACATTAACTTCTGTTTTCTTTTGCTTCTACACAGTGCCCCATCTCTTTTGGAGTTGTGTAGTAGATGTGAGGTATATCATGTGTTTGTGTTTCTGTAGCCTCAGTGAACTCACCAGTAAATCTCTTTTGTCTTCGGCGCCCCGTCGTCCTCCAGGTGAGCGGCCATGCTGGGACGAACAGGAGCTCTCTGTGGTCGCTGTTGGTTTGAACTGCAGATGGTCTGCTCCCTCTCCTCGTCTGTTCCTCCCCCTGAGATACCCAGACTCCATCTCCCATCAGCCAGTGGGAGCAGGAAGTACAGGACGGGGCAGGAGTCTGGGCCGATGAGTTTGGCTCAGATCAGTCGTGTCTTAAAGGTGAGATCGTCGATCAAAGACGTCCGTAGATCAAAACGTCAAACTCCTGATTCCTCACCCTCCTCTGTTACAGGCCAACGAGTACAGCCACACCCTCCCCAGAGGCCCCGCCTCCCATGGAGTCCTGGGTTTCCATAGTAACATGTTGCTATCCAACCAGCCTGGTGAGGACCGTCGGAGCAGCGCCACCTGCCTGCCGGGCCGTGGCGGCGTTCTGTTCGGCGTGTTCGATGGTCATGCCGGGCCGGCGTGCGCTCATGTGGTCAGTCAGAGGCTCTTCTACTACATCGCCGTGGCAACACTGCCGCTGAGGATGCTGGCAGAGCTTGAACGTGCCGTGGAGGAAGAACGAGCCGTACCGCCGCTGCTGGAGTGGCACAAATACCCACAAGACCACCCTGACGGAGGGGCGAGCTCCTCCCACAGCCTCAGGAACTACTGGCAGGAGAGGCTGGAGGACGAAGATGAGGAGGAGGAGGAGGAGGATGAGGTAACCAGGTGTTCAGATATGTGGGAGGAGCCAATCAAAGAAATCACGTACATAAATACGGGTTTATAAAGGACCAATGGAGACCCACTGAGAGGTCTCACCGTCCAATCACGAGCTGAACACAGAAACGTACAAACGTGAGCGACTTAGACCATAAAACCCGCCGCCGTAGAACCAAGAACCATGACACACATTTCTACAGTAGTACCACATACTTTCATGGAACTGGAGCTGAGAGAGAACACAGGATGTAATGAATCAAAGAGACGGAGACCTTCAAAATAAAAGCACATCATAGACTTATTTCACCTGAGCACAGATCCACAGCCCTCTGAAAATGGCTGCATGACCCACTTTTGGGTCCTGAACCACCAGTTGAGACACAAGGCCTTACGCTATAATGAATCTAAACAGGATTTAAGGAAAATTCAAAAACCTGTTTCAACACATCAGCAACTAAAATAAAATTTTGGAAACCCCAAAATGAGAAAATGTCTTGTTTTAAATCCTAACAGCTGCAGGCAAACTCCTGAAAGGTGTCTAAATGATAAAACAAAGAACTTTAGCAAAAATGACTGGAGGACTCCTTATGATTTACAACCCCAATTCCAAAAAAACTGGGACGCTGTTGAAATGTCAACAAAAACAAGTCAATGATTGTCAAATCTCATAAACCCACATTTAAGCTCGTTAGAACAGAAACATGTCAGAGGTTAGACTGAGCCCTTTAATCATCCCAGGAAAAATATGAACCCCTTTAAAAAGGCTGGAAAAGTAAGTGGTACTACTGTCAAACAGCTGGAGAAGCACGTCAGCTTAAGAAGAGAGGCTTCAGTGTGGAGATACGTGTTTGTCCAGCAGGGGTTAAGAGTGGAGATACGTGTTTGGTCCAGGAGGGGTTAAGAGTGGAGATACGTGTTTGGTCCAGGAGGGGTTAAGAGTGGAGATACGTGTTTGGTCCAGGAGGAGTTAAGAGTGGAGATACGTGTTTGGTCCAGGAGGGGTTAAGAGTGGAGATACGTGTTTGGTCCAGGAGGAGTTAAGAGTGGAGATACGTGTTTGGTCCAGGAGGGGTTAAGAGTGGAGATACGTGTTTGTAACAGGTTTTTATGACATATTTTAAAATCTGTGTGTAACCTACATTGTAGGCATGCAAACGAGTGTTGTAAACTGGAACATAAAAAGCACATTCTGCCATGGTCACTCTGTGGTCATGGTCAGTGTGTCCACCTCTAGGTGGTTTCTCTGTGCTGATTGTTGTTGATGTCTTAATTTTCCTGTCTTTTTAGAAATTCCCAACAATCTGTGAACAACTGAAATTTTTCAGAAAAATGTTCTCCCTCCTCTCCTCTGATTGGCTGCAGGATGGTGGGAGAGTGACATCAGCACTGATCAACGCTTTTCGTCGCCTTGACTACGACATCTCTGTGGAGGCCCAGGTCCACCTGTCCACGTCCTCGCCCAGGTGCTCACTGTTCCCCTCCCTCACAGTAACGCTCCTAGCAGAGAAATCCGAGTTAGTTTGATTTAAGGCTACAGGAGAAAAATCAGCCGAGTCACTGAGGTAGGAATGTTCAGTTTGGATCTGGTTATTTAAACACCATGGTCAGGTTCCAATCCCCAGTCCAGTTTTCTTTAATTAGCCAGAAACAAACATGGTGTAGATTCAGAACTACGTAGTAGAGTGATGGCTGACGTAGACTCCGATTCCTGAAAGACCTAAGGGGAAGTTTACCGAAGAAACCTCATAGATCCATGGAAGTAGGTCGACATTCCATGAAGATCTACGTCCTAGATTCAAGACTAAGGGTGTAGTTTAAAGGTAGACTAAGGGTGTAGTTTAAAGGTAGACTAAGGGTGTAGTTTAAAGGTAGACTAAGGGTGTAGTTTAAAGGTAGACTAAGGGTGTAGTTTAAAGGTAGACTAAGGGTGTAGTTTAAAGGTAGACTAAGGGTGTAGTTTAAAGGTAGACTTAGTATGTGTAGTTTAAAGGTAGACTAAGGGTGTAGTTTAAAGGTAGACTAAGGGTGTAGTTTAAAGGTAGACCAAGGGTGTAGTTTAAAGGTAGACTTAGTATGTGTAGTTTAAAGGTAGACTAAGGGTGTAGTTTAAAGGTAGACCAAGGGTGTAGTTTAAAGGTAGACTAAGGGTGTAGTTTAAAGGTAGACTAAGGGTGTAGTTTAAAGGTAGACTAAGGGTGTAGTTTAAAGGTAGACTAAGGGTGTAGTTTAAAGGTAGACTAAGGGTGTAGTTTAAAGGTAGACTAAGGGTGTAGTTTAAAGGTAGACTTAGTATGTGTAGTTTAAAGGTAGACTAAGGGTGTAGTTTAAAGGTAGACTAAGGGTGTAGTTTAAAGGTAGACTAAGGGTGTAGTTTAAAGGTAGACTAAGGGTGTAGTTTAAAGGTAGACTTAGTATGTGTAGTTTAAAGGTAGACTAAGGGTGTAGTTTAAAGGTAGACTAAGGGTGTAGTTTAAAGGTAGACTAAGGGTGTAGTTTAAAGGTAGACTAAGGGTGTAGTTTAAAGGTAGACTAAGGGTGTAGTTTAAAGGTAGACTAAGGGTGTAGTTTAAAGGTAGACCAAGGGTGTAGTTTAAAGGTAGACTAAGGGTGTAGTTTAAAGGTAGACCAAGGGTGTAGTTTAAAGGTAGACTAAGGGTGTAGTTTAAAGGTAGACCAAGGGTGTAGTTTAAAGGTAGACTTAGTATGTGTAGTTTAAAGGTAGACTAAGGGTGTAGTTTAAAGGTAGACTAAGGGTATAGTTTAAAGGTAGACTAAGGGTGTAGTTTAAAGGTAGACAAAGTGTGTGTATTAAAATTTGAGAGTCTGTGTGTAGTTTAAAGGTAGACTAAGGGTGTAGTTTAAAGGTAGACTAAGGGTGTAGTTTAAAGGTAGACCAAGGGTGTAGTTTAAAAGTAGACTTAGTATGTGTAGTTTAAAGGTAGACTAAGGGTGTAGTTTAAAGGTAGACTAAGGGTGTAGTTTAAAGGTAGACTAAGGGTGTAGTTTAAAGGTAGACCAAGGGTGTAGTTTAAAGGTAGACTAAGGGTGTAGTTTAAAGGTAGACTAAGGGTGTAGTTTAAAGGTAGACTAAGGGTGTAGTTTAAAGGTAGACCAAGGGTGTAGTTTAAAGGTAGACTAAGGGTGTAGTTTAAAGGTAGACCAAGGGTGTAGTTTAAAGGTAGACTAAGGGTGTAGTTTAAAGGTAGACCAAGGGTGTAGTTTAAAGGTAGACTAAGGGTGTAGTTTAAAGGTAGACTAAGGGTGTAGTTTAAAGGTAGACTAAGGGTGTAGTTTAAAGGTAGACTAAGGGTGTAGTTTAAAGGTAGACCAAGGGTGTAGTTTAAAGGTAGACTTAGGATGTGTAGTTTAAAGGTAGACTAAGGGTGTAGTTTAAAGGTAGACCAAGGGTGTAGTTTAAAGGTAGACTAAGGGTGTAGTTTAAAGGTAGACCAAGGGTGTAGTTTAAAGGTAGACTTAGTATGTGTAGTTTAAAGGTAGACTAAGGATGTAGTTTAAAGGTAGACTAAGGGTGTAGTTTTAAGGTAGACTAAGGGTGTAGTTTAAAGGTAGACTAAGGGTGTAGTTTAAAGGTAGACTAAGGGTGTAGTTTAAAGGTAGACTTAGTATGTGTAGTTTAAAGGTAGACTAAGGGTGTAGTTTAAAGGTAGACTAAGGGTGTAGTTTAAAGGTAGACCAAGGGTGTAGTTTAAAGGTAGACTTAGTATGTGTAGTTTAAAGGTAGACTAAGGGTGTAGTTTAAAGGTAGACTAAGGGTGTAGTTTAAAGGTAGACTAAGGGTGTAGTTTAAAGGTAGACTAAGGGTGTAGTTTAAAGGTAGACTTAGGATGTGTAGTTTAAAGGTAGACTAAGGGTGTAATTTAAAGGTAGACTAAGGGTGTAGTTTAAAGGTAGACCAAGGGTGTAGTTTAAAGGTAGACTTAGTATGTGTAGTTTTAAGGTAGACTAAGGGTGTAGTTTAAAGGTAGACCAAGGGTGTAGTTTAAAGGTAGACTTAGGGTGTAGTTTAAAGGTAGACTAAGGGTGTAGTTTAAAGGTAGACTAAGGGTGTAGTTTAAAGGTAGACTTAGTATGTGTAGTTTAAAGGTAGACTAAGGGTGTAGTTTAAAGGTAGACTAAGGGTGTAGTTTAAAGGTAGACTAAGGGTGTAGTTTAAAGGTAGACTAAGGGTGTAGTTTAAAGGTAGACTAAGGGTGTAGTTTAAAGGTAGACTTAGGGTGTAGTTTAAAGGTAGACCAAGGGTGTAGTTTAAAGGTAGACTAAGGGTGTAGTTTAAAGGTAGACCAAGGGTGTAGTTTAAAGGTAGACTAAGGGTGTAGTTTTAAGGTAGACCAAGGGTGTAGTTTAAAGGTAGACTTAGTATGTGTAGTTTAAAGGTAGACTAAGGGTGTAGTTTAAAGGTAGACTAAGGGTATAGTTTAAAGGTAGACTAAGGGTGTAGTTTAAAGGTAGACTAAGGGTGTAGTTTAAAGGTAGACTAAGGGTGTAGTTTAAAGGTAGACCAAGGGTGTAGTTTAAAGGTAGACTAAGGGTGTAGTTTAAAGGTAGACTAAGGGTGTAGTTTAAAGGTAGACCAAGGATGTAGTTTAAAGGTAGACTTAGTATGTGTAGTTTAAAGGTAGACTAAGGGTGTAGTTTAAAGGTAGACTAAGGGTGTAGTTTAAAGGTAGACCAAGGGTGTAGTTTAAAAGTAGACTTAGTATGTGTAGTTTAAAGGTAGACTAAGGGTGTAGTTTAAAGGTAGACTAAGGGTGTAGTTTAAAGGTAGACTAAGGGTGTAGTTTAAAGGTAGACTAAGGGTGTAGTTTAAAGGTTGACTAAGGGTGTAGTTTAAAGGTAGACTAAGGGTGTAGTTTAAAGGTAGACTAAGGGTGTAATTTAAAGGTAGACTAAGGGTGTAGTTTAAAGGTAGACCAAGGGTATAGTTTAAAGGTAGACTAAGGGTGTAGTTTAAAGGTAGACTAAGGGTGTAGTTTAAAGGTAGACTAAGGGTGTAGTTTAAAGGTAGACCAAGGGTGTAGTTTAAAGGTAGACTAAGGGTGTAGTTTAAAGGTAGACCAAGGGTGTAGTTTAAAGGTAGACTAAGGGTGTAGTTTAAAGGTAGACCAAGGGTGTAGTTTAAAGGTAGACTAAGGGTGTAGTTTAAAGGTAGACTAAGGGTGTAGTTTAAAGGTAGACTAAGGGTGTAGTTTAAAGGTAGACTAAGGGTGTAGTTTAAAGGTAGACCAAGGGTGTAGTTTAAAGGTAGACTTAGGATGTGTAGTTTAAAGGTAGACTAAGGGTGTAGTTTAAAGGTAGACCAAGGGTGTAGTTTAAAGGTAGACTAAGGGTGTAGTTTAAAGGTAGACCAAGGGTGTAGTTTAAAGGTAGACTTAGTATGTGTAGTTTAAAGGTAGACTAAGGATGTAGTTTAAAGGTAGACTAAGGGTGTAGTTTAAAGGTAGACTAAGGGTGTAGTTTAAAGGTAGACTAAGGGTGTAGTTTAAAGGTAGACTTAGTATGTGTAGTTTAAAGGTAGACTAAGGGTGTAGTTTAAAGGTAGACTAAGGGTGTAGTTTAAAGGTAGACCAAGGGTGTAGTTTAAAGGTAGACTTAGTATGTGTAGTTTAAAGGTAGACTAAGGGTGTAGTTTAAAGGTAGACTAAGGGTGTAGTTTAAAGGTAGACTAAGGGTGTAGTTTAAAGGTAGACTAAGGGTGTAGTTTAAAGGTAGACTTAGGATGTGTAGTTTAAAGGTAGACTAAGGGTGTAATTTAAAGGTAGACTAAGGGTGTAGTTTAAAGGTAGACCAAGGGTGTAGTTTAAAGGTAGACTTAGTATGTGTAGTTTTAAGGTAGACTAAGGGTGTAGTTTAAAGGTAGACCAAGGGTGTAGTTTAAAGGTAGACTTAGGGTGTAGTTTAAAGGTAGACTAAGGGTGTAGTTTAAAGGTAGACCAAGGGTGTAGTTTAAAGGTAGACTAAGGGTGTAGTTTAAAGGTAGACCAAGGGTGTAGTTTAAAGGTAGACTTAGTATGTGTAGTTTAAAGGTAGACTAAGGATGTAGTTTAAAGGTAGACTAAGGGTGTAGTTTTAAGGTAGACTAAGGGTGTAGTTTAAAGGTAGACTAAGGGTGTAGTTTAAAGGTAGACTTAGTATGTGTAGTTTAAAGGTAGACTTAGGATGTAGTTTAAAGGTAGACTAAGGGTGTAGTTTAAAGGTAGACTAAGGGTGTAGTTTAAAGGTAGACTAAGGGTGTAGTTTAAAGGTAGACCAAGGGTGTAGTTTAAAGGTAGACTAGGGGTGTAGTTTAAAGGTAGACTTAGGATGGAGTTTAAAGGTAGACTAAGGGTGTAGTTTAAAGGTAGACTAAGGGTGTAGTTTAAAGGTAGACTAAGGGTGTAGTTTAAAGGTAGACTAAGGGTGTAGTTTAAAGGTAGACCAAGGGTGTAGTTTAAAGGTAGACTTAGGATGTGTAGTTTAAAGGTAGACTAAGGGTGTAGTTTAAAGGTAGACTAAGGGTGTAGTTTAAAGGTAGACTAAGGGTGTAGTTTAAAGGTAGACCAAGGGTGTAGTTTAAAGGTAGACTTAGTATGTGTAGTTTAAAGGTAGACTAAGGATGTAGTTTAAAGGTAGACTAAGGGTGTAGTTTTAAGGTAGACTAAGGGTGTAGTTTAAAGGTAGACTAAGGGTGTAGTTTAAAGGTAGACTTAGTATGTGTAGTTTAAAGGTAGACTTAGGATGTAGTTTAAAGGTAGACTAAGGGTGTAGTTTAAAGGTAGACTAAGGGTGTAGTTTAAAGGTAGACTAAGGGTGTAGTTTAAAGGTAGACTAAGGGTGTAGTTTAAAGGTAGACTAGGGGTGTAGTTTAAAGGTAGACTTAGGATGGAGTTTAAAGGTAGACTAAGGGTGTAGTTTAAAGGTAGACTAAGGGTGTAGTTTAAAGCTAGACTAAGGGTGTAGTTTAAAGGTAGACTAAGGGTGTAGTTTAAAGGTAGACTTAGTATGTGTAGTTTAAAGGTAGACTAAGGGTGTAGTTTAAAGCTAGACTTAGTATGTGTAGTTTAAAGGTAGACTAAGGGTGTAGTTTAAAGCTAGACTTAGTATGTGTAGTTTAAAGGTAGACTAAGGGTGTAGTTTAAAGGTAGACTAAGGGTGTAGTTTAAAGGTAGACTTAGTATGTGTAGTTTAAAGGTAGACTAAGGGTGTAGTTTAAAGCTAGACTTAGTATGTGTAGTTTAAAGCTAGACTAAGGGTGTAGTTTAAAGGTAGACTAAGGGTGTAGTTTAAAGGTAGACTAAGGGTGTAGTTTAAAGGTAGACTAAGGATGTAGTTTAAAGGTAGACTAAGGGTGTAGTTTAAAGGTAGACTAAGGGTGTAGTTTAAAGGTAGACTAAGGGTGTAGTTTAAAGGTAGACTAAGGATGTAGTTTAAAGGTAGACTAAGGGTGTAGTTTAAAGGTAGACTAAGGATGTAGTTTAAAGGTAGACTAAGGGTGTAGTTTAAAGCTAGACTTAGTATGTGTAGTTTAAAGGTAGACTAAGGGTGTAGTTTAAAGGTAGACTAAGGGTGTAGTTTAAAGCTAGACTTAGTATGTGTAGTTTAAAGGTACACTAAGGGTGTAGTTTAAAGGTAGACTAAGGGTGTAGTTTAAAGGTAGACTAAGGGTGTAGTTTAAAGGTAGACTAAGGATGTAGTTTAAAGGTAGACTAAGGGTGTAGTTTAAAGGTAGACTTAGTATGTGTAGTTTAAAGGTAGACTAAGGGTGTAGTTTAAAGGTAGACTTAGTATGTGTAGTTTAAAGGTAGACTAAGGGTGTAGTTTAAAGCTAGACTTAGTATGTGTAGTTTAAAGGTAGACTAAGGGTGTAGTTTAAAGGTAGACTAAGGATGTAGTTTAAAGGTAGACTAAGGGTGTAGTTTAAAGGTAGACTAAGGGTGTAGTTTAAAGGTAGACTAAGGGTGTAGTTTAAAGGTAGACTAAGGATGTAGTTTAAAGGTAGACTAAGGGTGTAGTTTAAAGGTAGACTAAGGGTGTAGTTTAAAGGTAGACTAAGGGTGTAGTTTAAAGGTAGACTAAGGATGTAGTTTAAAGGTAGACTAAGGGTGTAGTTTAAAGCTAGACTTAGTATGTGTAGTTTAAAGGTAGACTAAGGGTGTAGTTTAAAGGTAGACTAAGGGTGTAGTTTAAAGCTAGACTTAGTATGTGTAGTTTAAAGGTACACTAAGGGTGTAGTTTAAAGGTAGACTAAGGGTGTAGTTTAAAGGTAGACTAAGGGTGTAGTTTAAAGGTAGACTAAGGGTGTAGTTTAAAGGTAGACTAAGGGTGTAGTTTAAAGGTAGACTAAGGATGTAGTTTAAAGCTAGACTTAGTATGTGTAGTTTAAAGGTAGACTAAGGGTGTAGTTTAAAGGTAGACTAAGGGTGTAGTTTAAAGGTAGACTAAGGGTGTAGTTTAAAGGTAGACTAAGGGTGTAGTTTAAAGCTAGACTAAGGGTGTAGTTTAAAGCTAGACTTAGTATGTGTAGTTTAAAGAGTGCATTTGTTTTGGTCTGAGGGTCACAAAGACTGCTAACATTGCTGCTGCTGGGTTCAAAGTCTAGTCACAAAATTCATATTTTCATTTTATCCACAGGCGTCTGTCTCTTCCTGGGGAGGGTCTGTCTCTGTCCTCCCCCCTCCGGGTGGCGCTGTCTGGCTGCACGGCATGCGTTGCTCACATCTCCAATGGCGTCCTACACGTTGCCAACCTGGGCGACAGCCGGGCCGTCCTTGGCGTCCAGGAGTCTGACGGGAGCTGGTCGGCGGTCAGCCTCACCAACGATCACAATGCACAGAACCCCGATGAGCTGCAAAGGGTTCTGGAAGAACACCCTCCATCAGAGTGGAGGACGGTGGTCCGCCATGACCGCCTGCTGGGTCTGCTGCTGCCGTTCAGGGCGTTCGGGGACGTCCGCCTCAAGTGGAGTGCTGAGATGTTGAATCGAGTTTATGAAACCAGACCGGACGTCATGTCTGTGGCCGCGGAGGCCGTCAGGACTCAACCCCTCCACTACCTGACCCCGCCCTACCTGAGTGCCCAACCAGAGGTCACCAGACACCAAATCAGGCCGTGCAATAAGTTCCTGGTGCTGGCGACGGACGGCCTGTGGGAGCTAATGCACCGACAGACCGTGGTGCAGCTGGTGGGGGAACAGCTGACAGGTGAGAGGAGACAGGTTCTGGTTAAAGACGGGGACTTCAGGAGTCTGATGATAAAAACACTCACCCCCTTAGATGTTTGACCCATTTATTGATTTTATAAACCAATCATGGTCAACATCATCTGGCTTTATTGACCAACAAAAACATCTTTTTAATGTCAAAGTGAAACAGATTTCTACAAAGTTATGCCACATAAAAAATCTGTGATGTAAAATCAGAGACTGCATAAATATTCACCCTCAGACAGCTGGTTCTAGCAGTCTCAGAATCAGTGAAATGAGCATCAGCTGAGGTCAGTGAATGTCTCTCAGTGATTGTAGGATAAAGACACCTGAGTCTGGAAGGCCCAGTCACTGGTTCATCAGTATTCCTGGCTACCATTACACCATGAAGACAAAAGAACACTCAGAGAAAAGGTTATTGAAAAGTCTAAGTCAGAGGATGGAGACAGAAACATCTCCAAGCCTCTGAACATCCCCCAGAGTTCAGTTAAATCCATCCTGAAGAAATGAAGGAGTGTCACATGTGTAAATCTGCCTAGATCAGACCGTCCTCACACACTGAGTGGGCGTGCAAGAAGGAGACTAGTGAGAGAGGACACCAAGACACCTATGACTACTCTGAAGGAGCTCCAAGCTTCAGCAGCTGAGATGGAGAGACTCTGCAGACAACAACTGTTGGCCGGGTTCTTCACCAGTCAGAGCTTTATGGGAGAGTGGCAAAGAGAAAGACACTGTTGAAGAAAACTCAGATTCAATCTGGACTAGAGTTCACCAGAAGGACTGTGGGAGACTCCATGGTCAAGAGGAAGAAAGGTCTTTGGTCTGATGAGACCAGAATGGAGCTTTGAGACCATCAGACAAGACGCCAAACACTGACATCACCACAAACACACCATCCCCACTGTGGAGCACGCTGGTGCCAGCATCATGCTGTAGGGATGCTTCTCAGCAGCATCATGCTGTGGGGATGCTTCTCAGCAGCATCATGCTGTGGGGATGCTTCTCAGCAGCATCATGCTGTGGGGATGCTTCTCAGCAGCATCATGCTGTGGGGATGCTTCTCAGCAGCATCATGCTGTAGGGATGCTTCTCAGCAGCATCATGCTGTAGGGATGCTTCTCAGCAGCATCATGCTGTGGGGATGCTTCTCAGCAGCATCATGCTGTAGGGATGCTTCTCAGCAGCATCATGCTGTGGGGATGCTTCTCAGCAGCATCATGCTGTAGGGATGCTTCTCAGCAGCATCATGCTGTGGGGATGCTTCTCAGCAGCATCATGCTGTGGGGATGCTTCTCAGCAGCATCATGCTGTGGGGATGCTTCTCAGCAGCATCATGCTGTGGGGATGCTTCTCAGCAGCATCATGCTGTAGGGATGCTTCTCAGCAGCATCATGCTGTGGGGATGCTTCTCAGCAGCATTGTGCTGCTGAACCTAACAGACTGGATATAAAAATGTCTTTAAAAAGTCTGAATTCATGGTTTCCATGGATCTTTCATGATATTTTTTTTTTTATTTCATCTTTGATTTGGACACTTAAAAATTTTAAATGAGAATCATTGGATTTATAGATGTGTGAAGTGTGAACTAATAGTTTTTCTTGTTTTTGTACAGGTCTTCAGCAGCAAGGCCCCATAATTCCTGGTGCCGGCATGACGCTGGGTGGCCTGCAGCGCCTCCTGCTGGAGAGGAAGGGCCGGGTTCTATCAGTCCTGGAGGATCAGAACACTGCCACCCACCTTCTCCGCCACGCCCTGGGGGATGATGGGTACGGGTCGGTGGCTCCAAACCGCCTGGCTAAGATGCTGAGTCTGCCGACGGACCTGGCCAGGAGGTACCGCGATGACATCACCATCACCGTCATCCACCTGAACGAGGTCGACCTTTGACCCAATCACCTGAGGGAGCTAACGGGTCATTGATCAGCGTGGTGACTGATGGGAGACTGTCAGTTTTACTGTGTTACATTTCCTCCTCCTCCTGTCTTTAAATGAACTTCTTCTGATGGTTTTTTGCTGTTCTACGGAAGCCCTAATAGACAAAACCATGCATTTTATTTTACTGTTCTTCTGTGATAACGAATAAATATCATGTCCCATCCTGTCTTATGTTGTGATAGAAATGCTGATGATCATATGACACAGTGACGGCCTATCAGAATGCTTCATCATTCCCCTGATAAAAACATGAAACCTACAGAAATTATGATTTTTAAGAATAATAAATCTGTTTTGAGAGTGTTGTAAGATAAGGATGTTTAAAAAGCTGAACAGGTTTGAGATCATATTCAGGCTGAGTGTACTTCTAATTTAATTAAAGAAGTGAAATCTAAAAAAGAGCCTGGTCATGTTCTACCATCTTTAAAAGACGAGAATCTCATCATTTTAACTACAATAAAGGCCCAAAGACTCAAAGCAACAGCACCAGGTCTTTTTAGGAGAACAGGATGTGCTGCCTGCATCCTCCATCCCACGACTGTCCAACAGAATAAAACCTGGAAATGTGGTAAACACCCAACAAACTAACTGACATCTTTATTTATTCCTGATAGGCTGCCCACTCAGGTAATATTGATTAAACAAACTTTATTGGCTCAGGTGATCAGCGACGCAGACTTACGTGTGTTTATTAAATTCACGCAACTCTTCGAAAACTCCCGAAAAACACACAAAACCATCGTTGGCATCAAAATGTCATTTTCCAACATCATTATTACGATGAGTGTCTGCGTCCAGGAACATCCTGGAGGACAGTCTTCTCCAGTCTGACAGAGAACTACGGCTTAGAGATTTATTTTCCAGTCAGACAATGAGCCGAAGCATCCAGAGAAAGATACACAGAAATGGTTTAAAGACGACGAGGAGAATGTTCTGGAGTGGCCGAGTCAAAGACCAGACCTCAGTCCAAGAGAGGATTAGTGTCTGAACTAGAAAAGGTCTGTTCAGTCCTGATCCCTGATCAACCTGACAGAGCTTGAGCAGCTTATCAAAGAAGAATGGAGTAAAATTCCAGAGTCCAGCAACCTGTTGCACCAGCTGTGCTTAACCCTCGGTCCCTTGTAATTTTTAGCTCCATCTGTCCTTGTTTGTCCTGAAAACAGACATGCAGAAAAGTGTTAATAAAATAATCATTTTTCAACATTTTTTTTAACTTTCACTGCTTCAGATCTCTTCAACAACTTCAACCCTGACCACTAAAAGAAATTTTTTTTTTTTTAATTCAATGTTACACCCTTTTTATTCCAGTTATTGTCCACCATGTCACTGGTATTTTTATGGTAAAAAACACGAAAACACCATAATTCCCATATAAAATGATCTAGGAAATTTTTTTTTTCAATAAATAAAGTCTGGGCCATGTCAATGAGGAGCAGTAAAACTGATTTTGATGCATTGAAATTTTTTCTGTAGTGCTAATTTCCATATTTTAGCTCCATCTGTCCTTGTTTGTCCAGAAAACGGACATGCAGAAAGGTGTTAATGAAATACTAATTTTTCTTTTTTCTTCTTTTTTTTTTTTTTTACTTTTACTGCTTCAGATCTCTTCAACAACTTCAACCCTAACTACTAAAAAATAAATTAATTAAAAAAAAAGAAATTCAATGTTACACCCTTTTTATGCCACTTATTGTACACTATGCCTATGACTTGGATTCGTCCATGCTAAACAGATGAGTCCATCCATGCGTAAAACACGCCAGTTTCACATCCTTTTCTCCAGCCTCCTCCTCTACCAAATCATATGCGAGTGAATGCATTTGTTCATGTTAGGTTTATTTTATGTACAGGCATATAAAATCAGAGGAACTATGCAGGATATGAATCATGAATGCGCATTTCCACCTCTAACCAAAATGTGACCACAAATATGCCAACCACGCGCAGATATAAATTAACTGCATCTTTGAGATATGATATATTCTCTCCTATTGATGGAAAGGACCCGTGCATCCTCATGCATGTCCATCCACTCGCTATGAAGTGAGGGCAAAGTTGAAATTGTCCAAATGTCTCCCTTTCTTAGTCCCAGACTGCAGAACTCAGAGGTAACATTTTCGCCCGTTTATACTCTACTTACGGCATGTCTGACTGTGAACACAGATGCAGATTCACATCCGAGCACACAAGTAGGAGCCCACAAACTATTCCTTACACATGTAGCCCACTCTCAGACATCCATATCTAGTGGCACCAATCATTTCATTTGATTCTGATGATGTTTAGTGGGTGAAATAGCGCTTCAAACACTGAGTGCATGGAAGGTAAACAATGTCTGCGTTACCTAAGGGGTTAAAGTACACTGCCTGGCCAAAAAAAAAGTCGCCACCTTGATTTAACGAAGTAAATAGGTACGAGCCTCCTATTGGATAATTACTGCATGGGCGATTATCTTTCAGCTGGCAACAAGTTATTTAACCCCAGCTGATGCAATGAGTAACTTCTCATTTCTTAAACAATGGATTTTTTTCTTCCCTAATGGCACGGGCATATTCCAAGATGACAATACCAGGATTCATCGGGCTCAAACTGTGAAAGAGTGGTTCAGGGAGCATGAGACATCATTTTCACACATGGATTGGCCACCACAGAGTCCAGACCTTAACCCCATTGAGAATCTTTGGGATGTGCTGGAGAAGGCTTTGTGCAGTGGTCAGACTCTCCCATCATCAATATTAAAATTAATGCAACACTGGATGGAAATAAGTCTTACGACATTGCAGAAGCTTATCGAAACAACACCACAGCGAATGTGTGCTGTAATCAAAGCTGAAGGCGGTTTTTTTGGCCAGGCAGTGTAATAAGCTTGCACGATCTGCTGGATCACTGTGGAATAGTGAAATTTAGATCCCTGGTGATTGAGAGACTGCAATAAAACAGTTGTTATATATTGTTTTGGTTCCATAGACATACAGTCAAAAAACCTGTTTTTAATGGAAGTCTATGAGTCCAATTTCAGACAAACAAGGATGGAGCTATTTCGTGTCATGGGCGTTCTATGGGTGACACTTCATATATATATATATATATATATATATATATATATATATATGTATAAATATGAAGAAAAATAATAACTTTAGCCAAATTTGATGCCTCAAGCTGTAAAAATGTGACTATCAACTCAAAAAAAATGATGATAAAAATGATGAATGTCCTCAAAATGGACATAGTAGGATCTGAGGGTTAACCTCTGGTGTAAAGTCCTCACTAAACGCTTCAAACTAGTTCAGCTCTAACTGAAGCTGTGTCATTGTTCTGTTGCACCACAGAGATGTCAGGCTGACCTAATCTAGTAAAAATTTACATCCAAACCAGCGTTAATTTTGGCAGCTATTTTTAATCTTGGTTTCAGCCAATAATCTCACGTTGAAGTTTGTTTAACCATTTATTATGCAACATATGTTTGGCGTCAGGCTCCGACTTAATCACTCCTCACAGATTTTACATACAGAATTGGAGGAGTGATAATATAACAGCTTTAACCCTCAGTCGGAGCCAACAGGTGGACGCTGGGGTGGAGGTGGGTTGAAGCCGAGAGCGCAGCGTTGATCCAGGCGCAGCGTTGCAGCAGAGGAAGAGAAAGGAAATCTTGCAGCTTAAATAGCCCACTAGTTAAGGAGGATGTGAGTCATGTGATTTGATACATGTCAGGTGTGAATGATTGTGCTCGAGATTACTGGCATAACTAACTCACAGGCGTCGTCTCATTTTTAGTCTTTAAATGAAATGTCTTTTAGTTTTAGTCATATTTCAGTCATTTCTATCCTGTTTAGTTTTAGTCTAGTTTTAGTCCATAAAAGTCCTCACATTTTAGTCTTTACTTTTAGTCCAAGCATTTATCCTCTTGTCTAAATCTGGTACCAAATCATGGTAGTGTGTTCTCTGCCAACCCTGGGGTCCCTGCTTTCTACAGCTGAGAGGAAGAATAGATACAGATGTGTTGTTTTTAGACAGATTTACCCACAGTGGAGAAATATCACAGATTTAGGATGTCTGAAGAAAATTAAAAACATTTTAGTCTAGTTTTAGTCATCACAGATCTATTTTTATTAGTCTCAGTCTAGTTTTAGTCATCACAGATCTATTTTTATTAGTCTCAGTCTAGTTTTAGTCATCACAGATCTATTTTTATTAGTCTCAGTCTAGTTTTTAAAGGCAGTTTTAGTCGACAAAATGAACACTGGTCCAAACTTACCTATAGGTTGTTGCAGAGATGACGTTTTCTCTTTAACCAATCACTGAAAAGCATTTTTAACTCTGTGTTTGCTACAGATGCTAACAGCTAAAAATAATGTATGCTAACTGCTGTTAATCATCAAACAGCTTTCAGTGTGGATGAAAACTATGACATGACAGGCATTGTAAGTACTGAAGCCTGAACCAAGAGCAGGTATAAAATACCAACACTGACATCTAGTGGTGAAACCATTAACAACATGAGATAATCTTACAGTGGACGCCAGAAATTATTTCATGGAAAACAGATCTCATGTTATCATGGAGAACGCAGTGCTGACACCTAATTACCGTTAAAACCCTCAACTCCTCACCATCCTCCGGGTTCTCCTGTCTCTCAGAGCTATCACCATGACAACCGTATCCTACAGAGGACTTCAGCACTAGGAGGGGTTAGGTGTAAGCCTAAAGATAGAACTGAAGCCTACATCAAAACTATCACAGCTGGTGAAACACCTTAAATGTCAGGAGAGCGTAAAGTCTGTCGTAGGGAACAACTTACATTCAAACTGGGCTACGTCTGAACTTACAGCTGGTGGATTCAATGTCAGATGTTTGAGACCTATCCACACAGACTCAGAGAGACCGAGACCTATCCACACAGACTCAGAGAGACTGAGACCTATCCACAAAGACTCAGAGAGACTGAGACCTATCCACAAAGACTCAGAGAGACTGAGACCTATCCACAAAGACTCAGAGAGACCGAGACCTATCCACACAGACTCAGAGAGACTGAGACCTATCCACAAAGACTCAGAGAGACTGAGACCTATCCACACAGACTCAGAGAGACTGAGACCTATCCACACAGACTCAGAGACCGAGACCTATCCACACAGACTCAGAGACCGAGACCTATCCACACAGACTCAGAGACCGAGACCTATCCACACAGACTCAGAGACTGAGACCTATCCACACAGACTCAGAGACCGAGACCTATCCACACAGACTCAGAGACCGAGACCTATCCACACAGACTCAGAGACTGAGACCTATCCACACAGACTCAGAGAGACTGAGACCTATCCACACAGACTCAGAGAGACTGAGACCTATCCACACAGACTCAGAGACCGAGACCTATCCACACAGACTCAGAGAGACTGAGACCTATCCACACAGACTCAGAGAGACTGAGACCTATCCACACAGACTCAGAGAGACTGAGACCTATCCACACAGACTCAGAGAGACTGAGACCTATCCACACAGACTCAGAGACTGAGACCTATCCACACAGACTCAGAGACTGAGACTGCAGAGGAAGAAGACTCTACTAAACACTGACTAGAAGGAGGAATATTTATGCACTCATTCTCATGTATCTTTGCCTTCTGCTCTCTATTATTTAGTCAAATAGTCCTTTAAATGGAAATATTCCTTGTTTTTTTTAGATTGTTTTTATTTTGTCCCTGTTGTTCCCAATTTCTCAGAACGTCTCAGATCCTCATATTTCTATTGACCTTACACTTCTTGTAATTTATTACATTATTCTGTCCAGACTGTGTTCATATTATTGTTTAAAGACAGATTCTGTAACTTTTCACACGCTCCCCTCTGAGTACCTTCTTCGTCTCTATTGGCCTGAAAATGTTACATGTTGTTCTTGTACATGCGTGTTTATCTCGTTCTAGAGATGTTTTTTTAGATTTCTTATGTGTGTAATAAATAACAGCTGAATTTCCTTCAGGATCTGTTATTTTCTGTGAACACTGCTCTAAATATTCTCAGCAGCTTTAGTCCTCTTCAATAAAAACTCCTGATTTTCAGGATTTTAGCCCTCTTTATGGCTGTTTTTGCTCCTTAATGTGTAAATAATCTTGTAATTATTGATTAGCAGCGAAGTTTTACTTTAGTGTGTGATTTTAAAAATACCTGATCGTGAAAACAGGAAGTCAAACATCAGACACCACCACAGACACAGAAACAGAGGGCGGGGCTAGGCTGGGCTGGGCTGGGCGGGGCGGGGGGACGGGGTGGGGCGTGGCGTGTACCTCGGCGGAGTTCTTGTCCACGTAGATGTGAACCACTCCTCCATGTTTGTTGCACTCCTCGATGACGTCATGCTGGATGTCTGCCTCCCAACCAGGAACCTCCTCACTGAAACACACACACAGCTGCACATCAACACACACACGCACACATTACCCAGCATGCATTGGTGTCCAATAACACATTAAATGACTTCAGTCCACTTTCAGAGTTAAACTCTGAATTTAATCTGAGAAGAATCTGATCTAATCCAGCCTTGTGGTCCATCCTGATCTGATCTAATCTAATCCAGCCTAGTGGTCCATCCTGATGTGATCTAATCCAGCCTAGTGGTCCATCCTGATCTGATCTAATCTAATCCAGCCTAGTGGTCCATCCTGATCTGATGTGATCTAATCCAGCCTAGTGGTCCATCCTGATCTGATCTGATCTAATCCAGCCTAGTGGTCCATCCTGATGTGATCTAATCCAGCCTAGTGGTCCATCCTGATCTGATCTAATCTAATCCAGCCTTGTGGTCCATCCTGATCTGATCTGATCTAATCCAGCCTAGTGGTCCATCCTGATCTGATCTGATCTAATCCAGCCAAGTGGTCCATCCTGATCTGATCTAATCTAATCCAGCCTAGTGGTCCATCCTGATCTGATCTAATCTAATCCAGCCAAGTGGTCCATCCTGATGTGATCTAATCCAGCCTTGTGGTCCATCCTGATCTGATCTAATCTAATCCAGCCTAGTGGTCCATCCTGATCTGATCTAATCCAGCCTTGTGGTCCATCCTGATCTGATCTAATCCAGCCTTGTGGTCCATCCTGATCTGATCTAATCTAATCCAGCCTAGTGGTCCATCCTGATGTGATCTAATCCAGCCTAGTGGTCCATCCTGATCTGATCTAATCTAATCCAGCCTAGTGGTCCATCCTGATCTGATCTAATCTAATCCAGCCTAGTGGTCCATCCTGATCTGATGTGATCTAATCCAGCCTAGTGGTCCATCCTGATCTGATCTGATCTAATCCAGCCTTGTGGTCCATCCTGATCTGATCTGATCTAATCCAGCCTAGTGGTCCATCCTGATCTGATCTGATCTAATCCAGCCAAGTGGTCCATCCTGATCTGATCTAATCTAATCCAGCCTAGTGGTCCATCCTGATCTGATCTAATCTAATCCAGCCTAGTGGTCCATCCTGATCTGATCTGATCTAATCTAATCCAGCCTAGTGGTCCATCCTGATCTGATCTAATCTAATCCAGCCTAGTGGTCCATCCTGATCTGATCTAATCTAATCCAGCCTAGTGGTCCATCCTGATCTGATCTAATCTAATCCAGCCTAGTGGTCCATCCTGATCTGATCTAATCTAATCCAGCCTAGTGGTCCATCCTGATCTGATCTAATCTAATCCAGCCTAGTGGTCCATCCTGATCTGATCTGATCTAATCTAATCCAGCCTAGTGGTCCATCCTGATCTGATCTGATCTAATCCAGCCTAGTGGTCCATCCTGATCTGATCTAATCTAATCCAGCCTAGTGGTCCATCCTGATCTGATCTAATCTAATCCAGCCTAGTGGTCCATCCTGATCTGATCTAATCCAGCCTTGTGGTCCATCCTGATCTGATCTAATCCAGCCTTGTGGTCCATCCTGATCTGATCTAATCTAATCCAGCCTAGTGGTCCATCCTGATCTGATCTGATCTAATCCAGCCTAGTGGTTCATCCTGATCTGATCTAATCCAGCCTAGCGGTCCATCCTGATCTGATCTAATCTAATCCAGCCTAGTGGTCCATCCTGATCTAATCTAATCCAGCCTTGTGGTCCATCCTGATCTGATCTGATCTAATCCAGCCTTGTGGTCCATCCTGATCTAATCTAATCCAGCCTAGTGGTCCATCCTGATCTGATCTGATCTAATCCAGCCTAGTGGTCCATCCTGATCTGATCTAATCTAATCCAGCCTAGTGGTCCATCCTGATGTGATCTGATCTTATCCAGCCTTGTGGTCCATCCTGATCTAATCTAATCCAGCCTTGTGGTCCATCCTGATCTAATCTAATCCAGCCTAGTGGTCCATCCTGATCTGATCTAATCTAATCCAGCCTAGTGGTCCATCCTGATCTGATCTAATCTAATCCAGCCTTGTGGTCCATCCTGATCTAATCTGATCCAGCCTAGTGGTCCATCCTGATCTGATCTAATCTAATCCAGCCTTGTGGTCCATCCTGATCTAATCTGATCCAGCCTAGTGGTCCATCCTGATCTGATCTAATCTAATCCAGCCTTGTGGTCCATCCTGATCTAATCTAATCCAGCCTTGTGGTCCATCCTGATCTGATCTAATCTAATCCAGCCTAGTGGTCCATCCTGATCTGATCTGATCTAATCCAGCCTAGTGGTCCATCCTGATCTGATCTGATCTAATCCAGCCTAGTGGTCCATCCTGATCTGATCTAATCTAATCCAGCCTAGTGGTCCATCCTGATCTGATCTGATCTAATCTAATCCAGCCTAGTGGTCCATCCTGATCTGATCTAATCTAATCCAGCCTAGTGGTCCATCCTGATCTGATCTAATCTAATCCAGCCTAGTGGTCCATCCTGATCTGATCTAATCTAATCCAGCCTAGTGGTCCATCCTGATCTGATCTAATCTAATCCAGCCTAGTGGTCCATCCTGATCTGATCTAATCTAATCCAGCCTAGTGGTCCATCCTGATCTGATCTGATCTAATCTAATCCAGCCTAGTGGTCCATCCTGATCTGATCTGATCTAATCCAGCCTAGTGGTCCATCCTGATCTGATCTAATCTAATCCAGCCTAGTGGTCCATCCTGATCTGATCTAATCTAATCCAGCCTAGTGGTCCATCCTGATCTGATCTGATCTAATCTAATCCAGCCTAGTGGTCCATCCTGATCTGATCTGATCTAATCCAGCCTAGTGGTCCATCCTGATCTGATCTAATCTAATCCAGCCTAGTGGTCCATCCTGATCTGATCTAATCTAATCCAGCCTAGTGGTCCATCCTGATCTGATCTGATCTAATCCAGCCTAGTGGTCCATCCTGATCTGATCTGATCTAATCCAGCCTAGTGGTCCATCCTGATCTGATCTAATCTAATCCAGCCTAGTGGTCCATCCTGATCTGATCTGATCTAATCCAGCCTAGTGGTCCATCCTGATCTGATCTGATCTAATCCAGCCTAGTGGTCCATCCTGATCTGATCTAATCTAATCCAGCCTAGTGGTCCATCCTGATCTGATCTGATCTAATCCAGCCTAGTGGTCCATCCTGATCTGATCTAATCTAATCCAGCCTAGTGGTTCATCCTGATCTGATCTAATCTAATCCAGCCTAGTGGTCCATCCTGATCTGATCTGATCTAATCCAGCCTAGTGGTCCATCCTGATCTGATCTAATCCAGCCTAGTGGTCCATCCTGATCTGATCTAATCCAGCCTAGTGGTCCATCCTGATCTGATCTAATCCAGCCTAGTGGTCCATCCTGATCTGATCTAATCCAGCCTAGTGGTTCATCCTGATCTGATCTAATCTAATCCAGCCTAGTGGTCCATCCTGATCTGATCTGATCTAATCCAGCCTAGTGGTCCATCCTGATCTGATCTAATCCAGCCTAGTGGTCCATCCTGATCTGATCTAATCCAGCCTAGTGGTCCATCCTGATCTGATCTAATCCAGCCTAGTGGTCCATCCTGATCTGATCTAATCCAGTCCTAACTGATCAGAGTAATAAGTATCAGGACATACTACAAAATCCAGTAAAAGTTCAGTCCACTTTCTGTGTCTTCAAGAAGGACAAAGGTTAAACCATGTCACTGTGTGACCCGTCTGAGTCAGAGGAACGTAACTCCAGAGTTTCAGCCAATCTTCCACCCTGGTGTTAAAAACAGAATAATCCAGAATATCAGGACCATTTAAAGCAGAATCATCCATGAGCTACCTGAGTGAGAAGCCAGGATATATAGGACACACTATTCCCAACATAATCAACTCAGATTTTAGAAAAACCCTGTTTATTTGCAGTCTTGGCTAACAGCACTGCATTACCCACAATCCTTTAGTGCCACTAACCTGATTCACTAACCTGCCTTTTCCTGCCAAACTACAGTCTAGCAGCTCCACAGCAAATGAATTTAACGGTTGATTCTTTAAGACCTTCAAGCCCTAATCTATTTTTAACCATTTAGTCTCTCCTGGAGTTTTTGTCTTAAAAAGATTGTAAAACATCAACAGCGGTTCTCTAAACATCCTTTCATCAGGACAACCTGGGCTTTAAAAACAGGTGTGCTGCAGGAATATCCACTGGATATTTAAGCAGTTATGGGACTATAGGGACCAAACAGAAAACTACATGAAGTTAAAACTCAAAGACTGTACTCTGAGGACCACATCACAGACTGAGGACCACATCACAGACTCTGAGGACCACATCACAGACTGAGGACCACATCACAGACTCTGAGGACCACATCACAGACTCTGAGGACCATCACAGACCCTGAGGACCACATCACAGACTCTGAGGACCATCACAGACCCTGAGGACCACATCACAGACTCTGAGGACCACATCACAGACTCTGAGGACCACATCACAGACTCTGAGGACCACATCACAGACTCTGAGGACCACATCACAGACTCTGAGGACCACATCACAGACTCTGAGGACCATCACAGACCCTGAGGGTATGAAACAGAGCGCCAAAGTGATAAGGAGTGATAACCAGTTATCAGTAAGCTGTTAAAGCAGTGAGGGACTCTGGTCTATATAACTTTTAGGCTTTGTTTTACAAAGATGATGACAAAGCTGCAGACTGACAGGTGAGTGTACCTGTTGGGGTTGAACATGTTGGACAGCTGGAAGCAGTGTGTGGCGAGTGGCTGGGAGGGAAGATTCAGAGCAGCATTGTTCATGTTCATGTTGAGAGCCGGGTTCATGGCAGCTGAAACACAAAAATACACCAGTTAACACTGTGAAACAGCTTTTTTTAAAAGCCACACTAAAGCAACCCCAGAATGGTTTTCATTCTTACTAAAGGATTGATAAAGGTCTGGAATCAGGTTTTGGAAACAACTACTGTGCACACAGATCAGCCAAAACAAGTTAAAACATCAAGACTGTGAATCTAAGCTGTCACTGTTTCATTTTTGCATCATTCATCAATAACCAGCATGGTCCAGAAACCCAGGTTATCAGAGCTGAACAGCTACTGACACACCCTTAAACCATTCAGATCAAACCCGGACACAGACTCTGAGAAAAGCCAGATAATATGGTCATATAAATATCAGGCCACATTGTCCAACTCTAGAGTGTGCATTCACCTGACACAGCAGCCATGGCTCCGATGGCGATGGCTCCACTCATCTGCAGAGCCTGCTGAGCAGCAGGAGGGATCTGTAGCCCCGTACCTGTTAACAAACTCTCATCAGGTGGATGCACAGGTGAGGAGGAAGCCGGAGTCTGATGAGGGATGGAACTGTTGGGGTCTCACCTTCAGCAAGTCTCGCCATCAGCTGCAGTCGGCCTGTGGTTCCGAGGTCGATGCCGGTGCGTTCAAGTTCATCGCTGTCGAGGAAAGAGGAAGCCGAGGAGGCGTCTGTACGCTCCGTCACGTGCCCCACCTTCATTGGTCGACCTGCCAGCTCAAAGCCGTTCAGCTGCTCCAGAGCTTTTTTAGCACACTCTGCATCTGAGAACTGACACAGACGGAGGAGAACACGGTGAACCACACACTTCAACCAATCAGATCTGCCTGTTCTGCCTACATTCACCCGGGTGATGCAACGCTCCTTATGAATGAAGACGCCGGTGGATCAGAGGTGTTCATCAGTGAAGCACAACTGGAACATAGTAGGAAACAAATGCTTTGACACAGAAACTGAGGTGGTTGTTAATGAAAGGACATGTAGACAACGCTGAGTGTTAAAGGAACAGTCACAGCTGCTGCTGCACGCTCCTCTTACGGTGCAGAATAACACCTTTCACCCCTACACACCAGCATCAGTGCAGGTCTGACTGGTTTACACGCCCACACTGACTCCTTCATATGCCAGCTCTCTGCTCCACTAAAGGACATGATCAGAGTTATCACTGATCACTACAGGCTAGAAAAACTAAAGGCTTTGATTTATTGGCCTGTTTAATCCTGATGAGCTCAGCCTGGACTCTGACTGATTATTAGAACATTTCAATAGTGTGAGAGCTGCTTCATTTACACACTGAGCTCTGGTCTATGGTGACAGCGCAATGTGGTGGACTATGGTGGACTACAGTAGTCTACAGTGGACTACGGTGGACTATGGTGGACTACAGTAGTCTACGGTGGACTACGGTGGACTACGGTGGACTACAGTAGACTACGGTGGACTACGGTGGACTACAATAGACTACAGTAGACTATGGTAGACTACGGTGGACTACGGTGGACTACAGTAGTCTACGGTGGACTACGGTGGACTACGGTGGACTACAGTAGACTACAGTGGACTACAGTAGACTACGGTGGACTACGGTGGACTACAATAGACTACAGTAGACTATGGTAGACTACGGTGGACTACGGTGGACTACAGTAGACTACAGTAGACTATGGTAGACTACGGTGGACTACGGTGGATTACGGTGGACTATGGTGGACTACAGTAGACTACGGTGGACTACAGTGGACTACAGTAGTCTACGGTGGACTACGGTGGACTATAGTAAACTACAGTGGACTACGGTGGACTACAGTAGACTACGGTGGACTACGGTGGACTACAGTAGACTACAGTGGACTACAGTAGACTACGGTGGACTACGTTGGACTACAGTAGACTACAGTAGACTATGGTAGACTACGGTGGACTACGGTGGACAACAGTAGACTACAGTAGACGATGGTAGACTACGGTGGACTATGGTGGATTACGGTGGACTATGGTGGACTACAGTAGACTACGGTGGACTACGGTGGACTACGGTGCACTACGGTGGACTATGGTGGACTATGGTGGACTACAGTTGACCACAGTGGACTACGGTGGACTACGGTGGACTACGCTGGACTACGGTGGACTACAGTAGACTACGGTGGACTACGGTGGACTACAATAGACTACAGTAGACTATGGTAGACTACGGTGGACTACGGTGGACTACAGTAGTCTACGGTGGACTACGGTGGACTACGGTGGACTACAGTAGACTACAGTGGACTACGGTGGACTATGGTGGACTACAGTAGTCTACGGTGGACTACGGTGGACTACGGTGGACTACGGTGGACTACAGTAGACTACAGTGGACTACGGTGGACTACGGTGGACTACAGTAGACTACAGTGGACTACGGTGGACTATGGTGGACTACAGTAGTCTACGGTGGACTACGGTGGACTACGGTGGACTACGGTGGACTACAGTGGACTACAGTAGACTACGGTGGACTATGGTGGACTACAGTAGTCTACGGTGGACTACGGTGGACTATGGTGGACTACAGTAGTCTACGGTGGACTACGGTGGACTACGGTGGACTACAGTAGACTACGGTGGACTACGGTGGACTACAATAGACTACAGTAGACTATGGTAGACTACGGTGGACTACGGTGGACTACAGTAGTCTACGGTGGACTACGGTGGACTACGGTGGACTACAGTAGACTACAGTGGACTACAGTAGACTACGGTGGACTACGGTGGACTACAATAGACTACAGTAGACTATGGTAGACTACGGTGGACTACGGTGGACTACAGTAGACTACAGTAGACTATGGTAGACTACGGTGGACTACGGTGGATTACGGTGGACTATGGTGGACTACAGTAGACTACGGTGGACTACAGTGGACTACAGTAGTCTACGGTGGACTACGGTGGACTATAGTAAACTACAGTGGACTACGGTGGACTACAGTAGACTACGGTGGACTACGGTGGACTACAGTAGACTACAGTGGACTACAGTAGACTACGGTGGACTACGTTGGACTACAGTAGACTACAGTAGACTATGGTAGACTACGGTGGACTACGGTGGACAACAGTAGACTACAGTAGACGATGGTAGACTACGGTGGACTATGGTGGATTACGGTGGACTATGGTGGACTACAGTAGACTACGGTGGACTACGGTGGACTACGGTGCACTACGGTGGACTATGGTGGACTACAGTTGACCACAGTGGACTACGGTGGACTACGGTGGACTACGCTGGACTACGGTGGACTACAGTAGACTACGGTGGACTACGGTGCACTACGGTGGACTACGGTGGACTATAGAGGACTACGGTGGACTATAGTGCAGTGGTTGTCAACCTTTCTGAGTCGCGACCCCAGTTTAGCATGCACTGTTGTCCATGCCCCCCCCCGCTGCTAGTTGAGCCAGTTAACATGTAAACGAATAACGCAAACTTTTTTTTTCTTTTAAATTAAAGAAAAAATGTTGAACATTTCTGTTGCTGAGAGCTTGTTACCATGAAAACACACTGCAGGTATTCTGTGTTGTTTCCGCTCGTGCATGAAAAGCCGTATTTCAAAAAGTGGGGCTGATATTTACGGATTTCGAAGCTCTGATATCAGCCGGTGTCGGCCCAAGGGCCTGACGTTTCTCAGGTGGTGGAGCTGCTGTTAGGCTCTCTGGTGAATGACCTTGAGACCCCTGCTGTTGCTGCTGACCCAGGTCTGAGCTGGAACACTTTTTCTTTGAAGCCAATCACTCCATTTTTCATCAGGTAGCTAGCAAACTTCCTGCAGCTGCGGCTAAAGCTTTTTTCTTTCTCTTTGTTTCTTTTTTCCCGCTGTGTGTCAGTGAACTCAATCTCCCGTGCACAGGTCAGCTCGTACAAACTCAGTTGAGACAATGAATTTTTGACAAATAATGAATCAGAAAACAACTAAACAACTCCCTTTCTAAAATGATGTAATCTAATATTAATTATGTGCATTTATATTTTTCCAAAATGACTTGGCGACCCCCAGAAATCATTTGCGACCCCAGTTGGGGTCGGAACCCCAAGGTTGAGAATGGCTGCTATGGTGGACTCAACTGCTAAACTACAATGATTTCATACACTACAGGTACATCTCAAAAAATGAGAATATCATGAAAAAGTTCAATATTTTCTATCACTAAACCCATATATTAAGTTATATAGACTCATTACACATAGAGTGAAGTATTTCAAGCCTGTATTTCTTGAAATGTTGATGATTATGGCTTACAGATAAGAAAACCCAAAATTCAGAGTCTCAGAAAATTAGAATACAACAATACAATACAATACAATAACTTTATTTATCCCCGCAGGGACATTCAATCGTCTGGGAGTCTCATCTGTTTACTGTAGAACTATACAGTCTAATAGCTGATGGTATGAAAGATTTTCTAAATCTTTCTGTCCTGCAGCGCAGGGATAGGAGCCGTCCACCACCGTTGTTTCTTTGCTCACTGAAGGAGATATGAAGTGATGATCCATGTTCCTCAGAATGGCCTCCACCGTCTTCATTTCTCCTCCTCATCCTCCAATGAGTTCAGCCTGATTCCAACCACAGAGCCAGCTTTATTCACCAGTTTGTTCAGATGCCTTGCATCCTTGTGTTTTCCACTGCCTCCCCAGCAGACTGCAGCATAAAACAGAACACTTGCCACCACAGACTGATAAAACATCTGCAGCATCTTACTGCAGATGTCTATTGATTGGAGTCTTCTCAGGCAAAAGAGGCGGCTCTGCCCCTTTTTGCAGATGAAGTCCACGTTTTTAGACCAGTCCAACTTACTATCCAGGTGTACACCTAAATATTTATACCATGTCACCACCTCCATGTCCACGCCACAAGTGTTCACTGGCTGAAGAGCGGGTTTGGATCCGCGGAAATCTATGATCATTTCCTTTGTCTTTGAGGTGTTGAGTAGGAGGCAGTTTTTGTGACTCCAGTCTCTGAAGGCTCTTATCAGATCCCTGTATTCAGCTTCATATCCATTTCTGATACATGCCACCATAGCAGTGTCATCAGAGTATTTCTGGATGTGGCAGGACTCAGTGCTGTATTTGAAGTCTGATGTATACAGTGTGAACAGGAATGGAGCCAGGACTGTCCCTTGTGGAGCCCCTGTACTGCTCATTAATGTCCCAGAAACACAGTTCCCCAGCCTGACAAACTGTGGCCTTCCTGTCAGGTAATCTGTGATCCAAGAAACACAGGAAGGATCCACTCCCATCTCTGTGAGCTTGTCTTTGAGTATGGTGGGTTGGATGGAGTTGAATGTGTTTGAAAAATCAAAGAACATGATTCTCACATAAACTCCAGGTTCCTCCAGATGAGACAGGGCACGGTGAAGCATGAAGAGGACGGCATCATCCACTCCAATGTGTTCTTTGAATGCAAACTGCAGGGAATCGAGTTTGTCTTTGACCTCAAGCCTCAGTAGGCGTAGAATCAGCCGCTCCAGAGTTTTCATGATGTGTGAGGTAAGGGCAATAGGTCTGTAGTCATTTAGTTCAGCCGGACATTTGATTTTTGGTACCGGTACAATACAGGATGTTTTCCATATAGCAGACACCCGCCCCAGCTGTACACTCAGGTTGAAGATCCTGTGGAGAGGTTTTTACTGATCACAGACTTTGCTTGGACAGTGGTGCATGCCACCTTCAGGCCCTGATTCATGCTGCGATTATAAATGAGACCCCAGCTGATTAAGCTTTTAATGATGCAGAAGTTTGAACTCCAAACTGAATGGACCCCAACACTGGGAGCTACTAGTTTTAGAATTATCAGAAACTGCAGACGAACTCAAACGGTATAAATTGCACACATATGTTGGCGATGTTTAAAGTTTACCTGAAGTTTTTGATTCATTTCTCTCCATATGGAAGCAGTGTTGTAGTACTCGAGTCCGACTCGAGTCCTGATTTGGAGGACTCATGACTTGACTTGGACTCGAGTGCTGATGACTCGGACTTTGACTCGGACTCAAGCTTTAACTGTGCAGGGACACGAGGATGAAGAGGAGGACTTGGACCTTTTTTGCTGAAGACTATTTTATTCTGTAGTGTTTGTTGTTTTTGTGATAAACCCCTCATAACTGATCAGTGTTCACGCAGCGCCCAGCGTTCACCTGCATGCACGTTCACGTGAGTCTAACCTGTCCGTTAAAACAAGAGGAGAGAGGAGGAGGAGCGGGCGAGCCTGGGTGACAGAGAGAGGAGCTGATAGACTGATAGGTAGCTTAAACCTGTGGCTCTTCTCTGCATTCCCTCAGTAATCCACAAGAAATTAAACTAAAATGCAGCCAGCCTACCTTTGAATGTCTGAAAATCTCCATCAGCTGCTCAGACTGCTCATATTAGGTGCTGTTTCTGCTGTACAGTAATCCTCCTCAGTCTGGGACAGAGTGGTAAAAAGTCTTAAACCTTGTAGTCAGTCCTGTTAGTTAGAAATATCAATCTAATGTTGAAATGTGTGTTAACAACGGCGAGATAACGCTGATTAGTGAGCCAAACTAGGTAAAATTATGATATGTCTAATGACAACTCAGACTTTAGAGTATCGAAGGTGGGATGAAGTTAAGAGCTTTTAATGATGTGTTCAAATGTCACATGGAGAAAATTGGAATTTTAGTTTATAGTGAGAAATCTGAATAAATCCAGTCATTTTAAAGGAGGAATATTGAGTATAAGATAGATGTAAAGAGTTCCGTTAAAAACATGTTGTCTCATTTTTCCACCCTGAATACTCAAATAATCCTGTAAATATAACTAATACTATTGATGAAGACTGTAACTGCTCCTCTAGTCCTTTAGAATAAACAGTTGAAGAAATTCATACATTAATGAAACATCAGTGTAGCTCACCTGGAAATCTGGAATGGCTTAAAAATAATTGATCATTTAATTTAATTTGGCTGTAGGTTTTAGGTACTGGGGATTCGTCTAGGACTCGAACACAGGCAATGGGGACTTGACTCAGACTCGGGTAAAGAGGACTCGAATCGAATTTTTCTTTGGTGATTCAAGACTTGACTAGGACTCGAGGTTTGGTGACTCGACGACAACACCGTATGGAAGAAGATAATAAATGTTAGAATGGCACACAAGGACAGAGGTGAGGATGAAGAACTCACTGTGATGAAGCCGTAGCCTTTGGAGCGTGCGGTCTCACTGTCCATCATCAGCTGGATGTTCTCAATCTGTGAGACGACACAACACAACCTTTATCTTTCTGAGGGTTCATCAACATCAGAAATGTACTGCTCAAAAAATAAAGGAACTCTTAAATAACTCCTCCCAGATCTGGATGAATGAAATATTCCAGGTGAAAATCTTTATCCATTACAGAGTGGAATGTGTTGAGACCAAAATAACAGAGTAAGGATCAATGGAAACCAGAATCATTAACCCATGGAGGGCTGGATTCAGAATCAAAGCGGTAAAATCAGACCACAGGCTGATCCAACTTCAGTGAAATTCCTCCAGACCGCTCAGAATGAAGCTCAGTAGAGTGTTTGACCTCCTCGCGCCTGTCTGCACTCCCTACAACGCCTGGGCATGCTCCTGATGAGACCACAGAGGGTCTCCTGAGGGATCTTCTCCCAGACCTGGATCAGGGCATCAGTCAGCTCCTGGACAGTCTGTGGTGCAGCATGTGGTCTGACCATGGGTCTGAGGACCTCATCAGTACCTAATGACAGTCAGGGTACCTCTGGCTAGCACATGAAGGTCTGTGCAGTCCTCCAAGGATATGCCTCCCCAGACCTTCACTGATCCACAGCGGTCATGCTGGAGGATGTTGCAGGCAGCAGAGCGTCCTCCGCGGCGTCTCCAGACTCTCTCACGTCTGTCACATGTGCTCAGAGTGAACCTGCTCTCATCTGTGAGGAGCACAGGGCGCCAGTGGAGAATCTGACGGTTCTGGTGTTCTCTGGTCAATGCCAGTCAGGCTGCACGGTGCTGGGCTGTGAGACCAGACCCCACATGTGGACGTCAGGTCCTCATCCCACCCTCATGGAGTCTGGTTCTGACAGTCTGAGCAGAAACATAGGGTGCGTTCGAAAGTCCAGAAAATTACCTCCTAAGTCCTTTCCTATTCACTTTTCCTTAACCCCGAAGAAAAACGTCACAGGGTCAAGGAAAGGTGGGAGTTAGAGGATAGGAAAGGAGGGAGTTAGAGGATAGGAAAGGAGGGAGTAAGAGGATAGGAAAGGAGGGAGTTAGAGGATAGGAAAGGAGGGAGTTAGAGGATAGGAAAGGTGGGAGTTAGAGGATAGGAAAGGAGGGAGTTAGAGGATAGGAAAGGAGGGAGTTAGAGGATAGGAAAGGAGGATAGGAAAGGAGGGAGTTAGAGGATAGGAAAGGAGGATAGGAAAGGAGGGAGTTAGAGGATAGGAAAGGAGGATAGGAAAGGAGGGAGTTAGAGGATAGGAAAGGAGGATAGGAAAGGAGGGAGTTAGAGGATAGGAAAAGAGGATAGGAAAGGAGGGAGTTAGAGCATAGGAAAGGAGGGAGTTAGAGCATAGGAAAGGAGAACTGTGGTGATTAAGGAATCTGACTGCTCTTTCCCTAGGCGGATGTTACGGACGTGACGTGTGTTTTTTGTGTAAAAACTACAACTTAACGTTGATGGACTACAAAACTGGCATCCACCGCTCAGTGCGTTCTCTGTGTTGTTATGTGCTGGGAATGAAAGGCTGAAACGTCAGAGATATGAGCTCATTAAGATTTTTATATCCTAAAGTCTCTTCAGGAAGAGGAACTGTGGCTGTGAACGTCCAGAACAGCAGAAACTTTTCTCTTCATCTGAACTTTCTGCTAAGTCACTACGACTGCATGAATAATGTTCAAGTCCTTTTATTTCACAATGAATGGTTTTGCTTTATTCCCTACCTATCCATGTGTTTCTTTAATTCTCTCGTCTCTGTTAATGTTGTTAGTCTACTCTGGTTCTGTTTGTGAAAAGCTCTATAAACCGCGTCTTCCCTGCGTAATTATGATGATATAGGCTAATATAAAGCAACATGCCGAATTCATCGCTTTTATTGGTTGTGATTAGCAAACGTTTATCACATTTACTTTAATATTTCAAAATAGCAAAACAAATAGTTTAAAATCCTGACTGATCGCTTTACTGTTTGAATAAAATGGAAATGAGAAGAAGTGAAATGGTGATCATGAGTTGAATGATAAAGTTTTCATGTCTGTAATATTCCTCTGTTCATCCCTACTGCCTTCTGTTTATCACATGGATTATAGGTTTGACTGAATTCTACGGTTTAAATCGGGGCTAGTAAAGTTACAGTCAAGTTATTCACCTGTTCTGATGAGCGGTCAACAGCTGCGTCACTTTAAATGCAGTTTACGCAAAGCATTGTGGGTCGTCTTTTCATCTCTCCTTTGGTAAAGGATGCTCCAGTGTTTCCTAGGCTGAAGGAGACAATAAAGGAAACAATGAAGCTCCTTTCCTTTTCAGTTGGAGAATTTGAACGGCCTTTATCATGGCCGACACTAAAATGCTTCCGGGTCGTTTCACTGTTAGGAACCTTCCTAAGCAAAATGGACTTTTCGAACGCACCCATGAACAGTAGTGGTCTGCTGGAGGTCATTTTTAGGGCTCTGGCAGTGCTCCTCCTCCGTCACAGAGGAGCAGATAGAGGTCCTGCTTCAATCCTCCAGAGAGGATGAGGAGAGGTAGACGGTCTGCAGCCTCCACCTGCAGAACCATTCCTTTATAGGGATGTCTTGCTGATTGGCTCTCCACTCCACCTGTTGTCTGTGCCATTTAAACACCAGCAGGTGAGACTGATTCACCAGCGGTGCTGCTTCCTACCTGGACAGGTGGATATCCTGGAGCTGTGACTGACTCTGACTTACACTGTGATGATTCTGTGTTCCAGGGGTGAAAGTTAGATCATAGTTTGAGGTGTTGTGACACGGCGCCTTCTTTACTTAGGCTACCAGAAAAGTTCTCTTCATAAGGGTTGATCTGATTCTGATACCAGTCTCAGAAATAGGGCTGACAGCTTCCATTCGACTGGTCGAGTGTTTGGTCGAAAAGCTTTTGTCTGACCAAGATCACCCTGGTCAGCAAGTAGGAATAACTGAAGTTCCTCATCTTAATTTTCCAACAAATACAAGCAATAAGTTATTCTACATAATAACTAACATAATATTAGATCAAACTAGGGCTAAACTATACTGAAAATATCTTATTGTGATGATTTTGACTCGTATTGCAAAGTCAGTATGAATTGTTGTATTGAAGGGAAAGATGATTTTTATGTCATTCTCATATTTAATAAGAAAAACTTTCAAAAATTAAGAAAGTAGGATTTTTTGTGAATTAAAACAATGTCACTTGAATGAATCATCACATGTAATGCACAACATCTCTGCTGCAAAAATAAGTTTTAAACAAGTGACACACATTTCAGGTTAAAGAAAAATTTCCCCTTCTGTGATGTGATAATTGCAGCAGGACATATTGTGATTTAATCTAATTTTGCTCGTCTGCACAGTCAGTCCAGAAAGTTCACACCGGTATCAGACCAGTACTCGGTATCAGAATCGTATCAGGAAGGAAAAAATGGTAACATCCCTACTCTCAGTTGCATTGGTACTTGAGGTAAACTTGACACAGTGGAAGAGGAGAAACCTGCACACAAACTCAACTGGGCTGAAAAGCCCAGAGGCAGTCTACAGGCCAAGATGAATGAAAAAACAGTCTTTGTCTAAGACACTTCTGGGGCTTTGACTTTTGGCCAAACCAAGCAATGCAAACCAGGCAAAGCCCAAATGACTACTTCACACTAAATCAAGCAACCCCACCTGGCTATGTGTATATCCAAAAACCTGGCACCACTGGTCGCCGTGGGGGGCTGGCTGTGATATATAGAGAAGATTTCCAGGTTAAGGAGCTACCAGCACCCAGCACCTCAGCTCTTGAGTGTCTAATCATCTCTCTCACTGGATCAGCTCCGCTTCAGATCGTCCTCATCTACCGGCCTCCCAAAGCAACTACCACCTTCCTGTCTGACCTGTCTGAGCTCCCCACCTCTGTCTGCTCCAGGTCTTCTTCCATACTTCTCCTTGGAGACTTCAATATCCACGTTGACTCCACCAGCTGCACACTCACCTCCAAATTTCTATCACTACTGGACTGCTTCAACATCACACAGCATGTCCAAGGACCCACCCACTCCAAAGGTCACACACTGGATCTTGTGTGCTCCACTGGTCTCACCCCATTCATTCCACAATGCCTGGACCTAGCCATCTCAGATCACCATGCTGTTTTCTTCTCTATCCCCACCCCCCTCCCCAGACAGCTTACAAAACACAACATCACTTTCCGTAATCTCAAGTCAATAAGCATCCCAGCCCTCAAGAACATGTTAGCTACCAACCTGACCACTACACACCCTATAACCACAGTTGATGCCCTGGCCAATCACTACAATACAGCACTATCCCTCAGCCTGGATTCTCTCGCCCCTCTGAAGACTCGCTCAGTCTCCTTTACCCACCCAGCCCTCTGGTACACTGCTGAACTCCGCTCCATGAAGGCTTCTGGCCGACAGCTGGAGAGACTTTCTAAAAAATCTGGCCTCACCGTCCATCTGGAGGCCTATAAAGAGCATGTGCGCTCCTACAAAGAAGCTCTCTCCAGAGCAAAGTCCAGCTACTACTCATCCCTCATCAGTGACCAGCAAAACCATCCCCGGATGCTCTTCTCCACAATAAATCGCCTTCTCCGCCCCATTGACAACCTTCATCCCCCAGCCAACTTCGACCGCTGCACTAGGCACCTGCAGTTTTTCCAGGATAAAGTTGCCTCCATCCAGCAGCAACTTTCATCTGGACCTCCACCTCAGGATTTCACTTCACATCAGGACACCGCTCCTCCGTCTCACTGCCGTCTTTCCTGCTTCACACCCGTGGACACTCTCCAAGTGGCTGAATGGGTCAAGAAGGCCAAGGCATCCACCTGCTCCCTGGACCCCATGCCCACACCACTGGTGAAAGCATCTCTGTCTGTTCTGTGCCCCATCATGGTAGACATCATCAACACCTCATTATCATCTGGACTTGTCCCCTCATCCTTCAAAACTGCCTCAGTAACCCCCATCATCAAGAAGCCCGAGTCAGACCCGGAGAACCTCTCCAACTATCGACCGATCTCCAACCTTCCCTTCATCAGCAAAATTCTCGAAAAAGCAGTCGCTGTCCAACTCCAGCAACACATGTCCAACCATGAGCTCCATGAACCTCTTCAATCAGGATTTCACACTCACCACAGCACTGAGACCGCCCTTATCAAAATAACCAATGACCTCCTCACAGCTGCAGATTCTGGACACATCAGCCTCCTCATCCTCCTTGACCTAACCGCTGCCTTCGACACAATATCCCACACCGTCCTCTTTGACCGCCTGTCTCACCATCTTGGCATCACTGATACAGCTCTCTCCTGGTTTCACTCATATCTCTCACAAAGAAAACAGTTTGTTACCATCGGCACCTCTCACTCATCCCCCGCCCCAGTTAACCAGGGCGTGCCTCAAGGCTCTGTTCTTGGACCTCTCCTTTTCACCATCTACATGCTTCCCCTTGGACAGATTATTCACAAACACGGTCTCAGCTTTCACTCTTATGCAGATGACACCCAACTCTATCTCAGCACCAAACCATCCACTCAGCTCCCTCCCCACTCCCTGGTAAACTGCCTCCACGACATCAAAGCCTGGATGACCTCTAACCAACTCAAACTCAACAGCAATAAAACAGAGCTCATGGTGGTGGCCCCCAAAGCGCTGCTGCAGAAGGTTGGTGATCTCATGCTCCATGTGGACGGGACCTCCATCTGTCCATCCTCCGAGGTCCGAAACCTGGGCGTCATCCTGGACTCCACCCTCTCCTTCCAGTCCCACATAAAGTCTGTCACCAAATCTGCCTTCTATCATCTCAAGAACATCTCCAGACTCCGACCATCACTCCCTGATTCTGTGGCTGAAACACTCATTCATGCTTTCATAACCTCCCGCCTGGACTACTGTAATGGAGTCCTGTCTGGAGTTCCCAGCAAAACCCTGGACAGGCTTCAGTACGTCCAAAACTCTGCAGCTAGAGTTCTCACCCGCACTAGACCCTGGCAACACATCACTCCGACCCTAATCCACCTCAACTGGCTCCCTATCAAGTCCCGTATCAACTACAAAGTCCTCCTCCTCACATACAAATCTCTCCATGCTCTGGCTCCCCAGTACCTTTCTGATCTCCTCCATCCATACACACCATCCCGCAACCTTCCATCTTCAGATACCGGCCTACTTTCCATGCCCAAAACCAAACTCCGAACCTATGGAGACAGAGCCTTCAGTGCTGCAGCCCCCACCCTCTGGAACACTCTTCCTGCAGACATTCGTAGCGCTCCATCTCTGGACATTTTCAAAAAACGTCTCAAGCACCACCTGTTCACCACAGCCTACAGTCTTCACTAAACCAGCCCTACCTCATCCTACCCCTCACATAGTTTGTCCATGTCTATGTGTTCCTGTAAAGCGTCCTTGGGTTTCTTGAAAGGCGCTATATAAATTCAAGATATTATTATTATTATTATTATAATGCTGATTTACTGTCCATCACCAGTTTTGGCCATGCTGGTCTACGCCGTGCCCAGAACGGTCCTGGTCTGGAGGCAGGGCCAAACGTGCTTGTCTCACCTCCAAGCGCACCATGGTGACGTGACAAAGGTTTGCCATCATTCAGGGATGCCTTGTTTGCCATGCCATGTTTAAATACTGCTACAGCGGTCTGTGAAATACCTGGGAACATCAGCATGGATGAGTGGACAGCTAAACCAGACTGTGCTTCTTCTTTTTCCTCTGGAAGAACGAAGCAATGCTACCTAAAGCACAGCTATCTAAAACCACACTTCATCAGCTTTATGCTGCGTACCTCACCTCAGAAGTCAGACATCCAAGCTGAGGATGCTGTCACACCTGAGTTTATGTGTTTCATTTGCTTCAACTTTCCGAGTTTTTGATGAAAAATACTCTGAATTTCCGAGTTCCGAGATTAAATGGAATGCACCTTCAAACAGGTAGCTCGATCGTGGTTGAAAAGCAAATCCCTGCCACGCTGGGCAGCAGCAAAGTCAAACCAAGTAGAACCAGGCTGCTCAAATGTAATGGACAAGCCCCACAAGAGACCAGACAATGGATGCTCACAGGCTCTGAAGAACAACATCTAACAGGTCAGAGGACGACTATCATCAGGGCTGAAGGTATTCAGAACTCAAGGGGCAGTAACATACATGCACATTAAAACATGATATCAGTTCTTACAAAATTAAACTCATCAATGCAGCAATAGCTTGATGAATTTGAAAGACACAAGCGTTACTTTAATGCTGCCTTTTATATGACCCTTTATCTAAGATGTATCTTAAAACCTGATGTATGATGTCCCCAGCCCTAGCACGTCTGCTTTTATAGTTGTGTTTTGTGTCTGACCCGTCCAAACGGCTCGAAGATCCCTCTCAGCATCTCCTCGGTGATGTTAAAGTGCAGCGAGCCCACATAGAGCCTCATGGGTCCTGATGATCCTTTCTGCAGGTTGTTGGCTGCGGCTGCTGCTCGGTTCTTCTCTGCCTGCACACAAACAGGGTCAAGAGTCTGCAGAAGGTCTGACGTGATCAGAGCTGGCTGTTCTGATGAGTTTAAGATCTTTTACATTAATTATTCTGATCAGTCGATCAGTGTGTACCTGTGAGGCCTGTACGATGATGGGAACTCCCAGCAGCCTTTGCCCCGTCAGCCCGATGGCCAGAGGGACTGAGTTAGCCTCCACAAACTCGATGTAGGCGATGCCCTTTGACCTACGAGAGTTTCTGTCGGAGATCATCCTCACATCTCGAACCTGTGGAGAACGCAGCAGCTGTGAGCCCGACTAACTCTGGTGCCTCAGGAGTTCACGGAGAGTCCCACCACTGCCACAAACTGGTGAAACATTTCTTTATCAGACTGGTTACACAGAAGGGCTGGGTGGAGTTTCATTGTCCATAGTTTTAGAATTGTTTTAGACTTTCACTAATTAACACATCCGCTCATCCTGACTTCATACAGGAACTTTATAAAGAGGAAAGCAGAAAAATCCTGAATAAAGATGGGTGAAAAATTCAACAGCTGTCATAACTCAGCCCGAAAAGACCTGGAGATATTCAGGAATCTGATGCACGTATAGAAAGTGAAATAGTCAGAGATTACCTTCCCCACAGCAGAGAAGAAGTCCTCCAGATCTCGGGGTCGTATCCTGGCGGCCAGCTGCATACAGAAAACGGTCCGAGCATCACGCTCCTCTGGTGTCAGGTTGTCGATGGGCATCCTGAACACCAGACAGAAACAATCAGTGTCAGAAAAATGAGGAACATCATGTTTTATTGACAAACTCACCTGATGGGACTCTTCTCCTTCTTAAAGGGACTCTTACTCTTTGATCTCCGACGGCTGAAAAACACAAACAGAACATAAACAGAGCCAGCTGGAGCCTTTAAACTCAGCCTCAGGGTCAGAGAGAACCAGGTCTTCATGAAGATCCCAGACTCACTGTTTGTGGTGGTCTCTGTAGCGCCCGCCCCTCTCTCTGCTTCGACTTCTTCGTTTCTCTCTGCTCCGACTTCTTCGCTTCTCTCTGCTGCGGCTGCGTCTATGTTCTCGACTCCGGCTCCTCTTCCTGTCTCGACTCTTGCTGCATTTTCTGTCACGACTGCGGCTACGCTTCTTCCTGTCGGACACACAGCAGCATATGAAAGCCCTGCCTGACGCCAACGCCTGCCCTCGCGCCAACTTTGGAGCCACATTTTCAGCCAAAGCTATGCTGAATCTCAAGAACATTATAGCCGTGTTTCCATCAGGGGGTCCGGTTTGATTCAGTTCGGTTTGGTATGGTTTGGTTTTTGGTATGCTTTATTTCAGCTGAAAGTGCTTTTTAAAAAAAAACTACATCTTAATGATGTTAACCGCTGTCAGTACAGATCCTCAGCTGATGGAATTCGTGTACAGAGACAGTTTGAGTAGTAATGCTACGCTAATATGTGGATATATCTAGTCTAGAACAGTTTATACAACAAATTCTGAAAGTTTAGAGCTGTACTGTGAGAAATCACCGCATTAAAAAATAAAGTAAAAGTTCAGCTGGTGTTAAAATCAAGCTAGATTAAGTCAGAAATCCGGGGTGCACTGATCTCATTTTAAAATAGTCTGCAGCCTAAAGTTTTACAAATACGTTCAACAACCACAGAGCGATGTTTTCACAGTTTATCTAACGTAAGAATTAGATTAATAACTAGTTACAGATGAGAATGAACTGTTCTAAGGCTTCGTATTCACAAAACTTAAGCATTACATCCACATCCATCACGGATGGATCAGGCTGATGTGAGCCTTTGGGCTCTGCCTTGTGTTCTTAAAATCATCCAGATAAACGTCAGGAAACTGGATTTGTGGTCAGATACCAACATCCATAGACTAGGAAACAGTTTGGATCTCCGTTGAGTCCAAATATTTCCCATTTAGGCAGATATTAGTCAATTTTTCTCCCATTTTCGCCCGCTTCTCACAGCGCAGACTTTCGTGTTTGAAGCCCGGAGGCGAACAGCTGAGTGGCGCGCTGACATGACGTAAGTGCAGCCCCTATTGTTGTGTGTAGCTCCACCTTTTTGGTACGGGTAGGTAAGACTGGCACCCCTACAGAAGGGTGCCGAAAAGTGGGACGGTATGGGTCGGTTTTTTGGGACCCTTTCCAACTTTTGTTCTATGGAAACACAACAAAATGCGTGCGGTACCGCACCGAACTGAGCCAGACCACTTGGTGGAAACGACCTATAAATGAACGACAAACAGAACCTTCAGACAACAGATGACGCGCTCATCAATGATCAAAAACATAAAACTACAAATGTTTAAAGGCAAGAAGACATACACATGACCATCAGGTTAACAGAGCTGTGTCCGTCTCTGTTTTACATTTGTTCTCAAGAAGCAGCAGCAGCAGAGCAATGTCCGCAGCATTTTTAAAACAGAAATATCTCCTAAACATCTTCACACTAGACTCTTCTTTAGCCTGTCTACCTTTTATTCACTCGGCTGAACAAAGGGCGAGAAAATAACAGTCATTGATAACTTTCCTTGTTGTCCCTGTGGTACGCTGGTTGTTCATGTCTTTTACCAGACAAGAGTCCCATTTTTACTAATGTGCAGACTAGGGCTGTGAATCAGAGTTGGCAGAATGCTTTCATACAGCCCCAGCCCTATTCTCTCCTCTCTACTTATAAAACAAAAAGGAGAAAATCATGAGCACTTATGTGCTTGGAAGAGGATGTCTCAGGTTAACCTGACGGTTTCACTGATGTGTTCACATCCATCTCGGCCTCTCTCCATGGAAAGAACAAATTAACAAACCCAGAGGGTAAAAGGACAAATGTTCTATCTGTCACATACCTTGTGGGCCAATCAGAGCAGGAAAACACAGTAGAAAGCAGACGTGCTGCTGAGGAGTACAACGTTAGCTCGACAGAATCGTTCTCCATCAGTGGAGCCAGTTGGTAAACTCTTGAAGCCAGTCAGGAGAAGAGCAAACATCTTTTCCACCAGAAAAGCTTTCCGTGTGGTTCTTCTGCTGCATGCTAGCCTCTTCACTGACCACCATTGTTTGAAACTAAACTGCACCTGCAGCTACCATCTCTTCCCCCTGAAATGACCCTGAATGGTCCACTCTGACCACAAACGAGCAGATCAGCTTGAAACTCTTCAAGATGGATCTGCCTGATCACAGATAGAGGGTGCCACCTGTATGTCACTTGATGCGTCTCTCACTTGGGTGTTTTCTAACCAGAGACACATGGGGAGACAAAACAGAGGAGGGAAGACCAGGGACAATATCTGACATGAGACATCCTCTCCTTTGCAGCGTCAGCTAATCGACAATTAGCCATCAGGCAGCTTTAACGCTACTACCGCCGAGACGGCCTCACAGACTGACTGGGATTTAATGATGCAGATCTGTTGGAATCAAAACTACAAGCTTGTTATTCCATGAGTTTGCTAAATGTTTTCTGATGCTTATAAGCGCATCAGATAAAAAGACTTCTGAGTATTTATACATCCACCCACCGCTGCAGAAATTGTACCCATAATGATACACTCATGAGTCTGTGGTGTAACATAATCGACGACACCTCCAGGACATCCCAGGACCATGGTTCAACAAGACCAGAATACCAGATTTTCCTGCACTGTCGTCTAGTTTTACACCCTAACCTGACGAGGTAAATCCTGACTAGGGCTGGGCAATTAATCGCAAATTAGATTAGATCACAATATGGCCTGCAGCAACTTTCAATTGCAGAAGGTACTATATTTCTTTAACCTGAAATTTGAGTCAGAATACCAGTTTAAGACTTTTCTTTGCAGCAGAGACATTATGCATTGTATATCATGCAATCATTCTAGCGGCATATTTACAGAATACTGCACCAAAAAAATCCTGTTTTCTTCGTTTTTGTACGTTTTTCTTGTTAATATGAGAATTATCTAAAAATGATTATTTCCTTAAAACAACAGCTCATATCCAATTTGCTAAATGAGTTGAAATCATCACTATTAGATATTTTTTCAAAAGTGTCCAGCCCTAGTTTAATCTAATACTGTGTCGGTTATAGTACAGAATGAATTATTGCTTGTTTTTGTTGGAAAATACATGACATGAGGAACGTAACAATTAGTGGTATATAAAATTGCAATATTGGGTAAAAAAAATTGCAATTAGATTATTTCCCCCGTTCAGCCCCGTTTTCGTTCAGCCCTAATCCTGACGTCTAACAACAGCAGAGCATTTGCTGTTGTCTTTGTGTCTTCATTTACCAGAATGACATTAAACAAGCCATACTTCATCTAAAGGACATCCGGTCTGTATTGTTCTCCTCTTACTTCATGGAGAGGAGTCTATAATTGTTTCTTGTTTGGTTATTTTCTTCTTGTCAGATTCTCTCTCGTCGACCTCCCCCAGACTACCTGTTAACTTACACGCAGTGGCGAGGAAGTGGTGATGTCAGCAGACAGTGAGGGGTCAACACCACACCCGTAGCATGCCCAGGCTGTCGGCTGAGACGGGGCAAGAGTCTGACTTGGTGCTGGAGCAAAAGACCAAAACAATCATGTAGTCTGAGCCAGCCCTGAAATGGTCAATCTGGGGGCGGAGGTGGCCGAGTGGTTTTTGGCGCACCCCATGTACATGGACGGCCCGCGTTCGAATCTGGCCTGAGGCCCTTTACCGCATGTCTCTCCCCAGCTCTCGTCCCTGTTTCCAACTCTATCCACAACCTCCTCTATCAGTAAAGGCACAAAAATGCCCAAAATAAACCTTTAAAAAAAAAGCCAAGTTTTATTTTGGAGTGAGAGGAGATTAAAACTATTTCCTGTTTGTCGTTTTATTGTTTAGTAAAGAAGAGATTAAATCCATTTCCTATTGGCCTATTAGCTATCATTCAACAACAATCTTTTATAATGACGGCTAGTGATGCACGATAACTATTTTTTTTAACTGATACCGATAACTGATAATTTCCTACTCCTGATGGCTGATAACCGATAATAACTGAAATTTTTTTTTCAATTGTTGATTTAACAAAATAAGACATTGATGTTTTTATGCACATCTGGGGGTAACAAAGAACTATTCTGACTTTATAACTGTTATTGTAGTTCACTTTTCTTAGTTAAACATTTGTGTACCAAGTGCAGCAGACACAAACAACTGACAGACGGTTTTCCCCCATAAAACCAAATGCTAACAGGCTGTTATGTTTAACAAATGGAGATATTTGGGGGTCTGTTTTTTTTTTTTTTTTTTTTTTTGGTTAAGCCAGAATTAAAGCAAGCTGATGTTTTACATAAAGATTAAAATCATGCACTGACATAAGTCATATCAGAGATAGGTAAAGAATGTGAAGTCCACCGTGGTCTAACTGAATGAAACCACGTCAAACAGAGCAGGCAGGTCTACGTCTATGAAAGCAGTGATGGATCAGGAGCCTGTCAGACTGATTTTGTTATTATAGCGTTGGGCCTTTTGGCTCTGGCAAACTTTCTGCAGTTTTCAATGCCTGCTAATGCCCGCAGCTGAGGCTAGTGGCTGCTGCCGCTTCGTTTTACCGTTGTTAGGATGATGACTACAAGTGACTTATAAGATCTGTCGAGGACTTCTTTCTACTCTTTACGACCTACACACACGGTCATGTTATCCTCCCCGTAAATACTGTATAACGCCACCGTGTTGTTAGCATTTTAGCACAGGGGTTGCTGCTTCCTCTAATTCGCTGGTGCTGTAACAGCGGGTCGTGTACTGCGGCGCCACCTGCTGTTTCTGAATGTGTAGTCTCCAGAAAAAGAAAACAAACGCCAGCACTGCCGTGCTGACAAAAATATATAGTTATCGGGACTCGTCGTCATGTTATCGGACAGATAAGTATGACGTAATAATTTCCTGTTATCGGGCCGATAGTTATCGGGCACCAACTTGGCTGGGCATCGATGACTTTCAGGCGAGATTTCCTGTTCAACGTGCTGCATTGTTCCAGTCCAGTTAACAACAGAAGGTGAAACTGTGCTCAAGTCAAAGGTCAGGCTACAACGTCCCCTCTGGATGGACACAGACACACACACACAGACAGACACACACACACACACACACACACAGACACACCCCGACACCCAGACAGACACACACACACACCCCGACACACACACACACACACACAGACAGACACAGACACCCAGACAGACACACACACACAGACACCCAGACAGACACACCCCGACACACACACACAGACACATACACACAGACAGACACACACACACACAGACACATACACACAGACAGACAGACACACACACAGACAGACACACACACACACAGAGACACACAGACAGACGGACACACAGACACACACACAGACGGACACACAGACACGCACACAGACGGACACACACACAGACGGACACACAGACACGCACACACACAGACAAACAGATGGACACACAGACACACACACAGACAGACACACACACACACAGACAGACACACAGACACGTTACCTCTTGCTGCGGTCATCCTGTCCATTGGGACTCTGGCTCTTGGTGTCCTCCTAAGGTCGACAGAGAACAGCATGAGGAGGCAGACGCAACATTCAGGTGTCAAGGAGGGGGGCAGAGGAGAGGAGGGTAGGGGTAAAAGAGAATATAGACACAATTTAATGAGTCATACTGATACACATGGCTGTGTGGGGGTGGGAGGGTCAGTGTGGGGCAGTCAGTCTGTCTCAGGCTGCAGTCCGGCTGTTTGTGGGGGGAGGGGTCAGTGAGGATGGAGCTCCAGCAGCAGACAGACACTCCACAGTCCAGCTCTTCCTCAGCCGGGTGGATGCTGTACTGGTTTTGGGTGCTGGGACTCTTCTGAAGGGCCCTGAAGCAGACAGGAGTCTTAGTCACTCAACTCAGCCCAGAACCAGAATCAAGGCCCCCCCCCCCAACCAAAGCTCCCATCCTGCTCAGGGTTCTGTTCTTAGTGTCCTGTCTTGACTAGGTCCATGTTTACACAACAACAATTTCAGTCACCAGTAGTGACCTGTTTTAGCTGTTAGTTTACACCACAACAACAGTTTAAATGTGACATTTGGAAAACGTCACTGTTTCTGTCATATAGTCGGGTCATACACAGGTCCTATTGAAAACAGACTTATATGATACAGGACACTGGACAGTGATAAATAAACCTGGTTGTTGCCTAAAACATCAGTCCTTCAAACACATTTAAGTTTAGTACAATTGTAGATGTTTAAAAGGTGAAATATGACTGACCTTTAGGTCAAAGAACCACTGTCTTAACTGTAAAACTGTTTTTTTGGATTTTCATTTCTGTCACCAATGTCAGAAATAACCTAGTGCAGACAAAGACATATTTACGTGACTTTACTCTGATACATTTTCAGCTCTGAAAGAAGAGCTTATTTAAATTAGTTTCATTAAACAACACACCACTGGCATACTCCAGTGCTGCTGCTGCTGATAGCTGTTGTGGTCAAATAGTCACCTGAACCCAACACTGTTCTGAAAACAAAAATGAAAAGTGGACAGTTGTCATGTAAACATGGCCAACTTGTTCTAACACTGATAAACTTAACCACAGACTGAAAGCCTTTCTCTGAGAGAACGTAGGTGAATAAGCCCTCCCACCCAGGAAGTGACCTCAAGAGGACTGTCATTATCAGAATTTTAAACTTTGACATTAAACCCAGTAAAAATCAAACGCCAAGCCCAGTTCAGACCAAAGATTCAGGATGAGACGACGTCACTGTTGACATTTGCAGCTGTTTGAACTCCAATCAGACTTCTGATGAACGGTCTTCTTCAGTTTGTCAACTTTCAAACCACTGCTTTAGGTTGCTGCATGCAGATAAATGAGAAAGGGAAATGCAAGTCCTGTTTTGAAAGGCTATAAATGTCAATAAATATTTGTTCAAAGTCAAAATTTTGAAGATAAAATCATGCTGTGCAGTGGTGTTGCTCTTGTTGACAGGTTTGTTGCTCAGTACCTTCTGTAAATGGACTGACTAAGAGCATCGTCTCCTTCAGTCGCAGCGGTGTGAACTAAAATGCAGTGTTGAGTTTCACCTTCTCTTGTCTTGAATCTTTGGTCTGAACTATATTAGTAGTTATTATGGATTTTAACACCATGATTATAGCGAGAAACAAAATCATGGTTGATGTAATTTAATTTTAAGATCATTATAATTACTTTGCATTCTTTCCAAAATCTATAAAATCACATAAACATGATTTAAACGTTCATTTCAATGGTCTTTTTGTTGTCTAAAAATGTGATGAATACATTAAAATAACATTTCCTTTTGAATTGGAGCTATTAACGAGTTGATTTTTGTCCTTAAAGTATTTTCATTTATTTGAGACTAGGATTTACTTCTTTGCGCCCCCAGCTGAAAATTTTATCATGTAGATAATAAACTTAAGTGTTACTGTCACCAAACATCATGCTAATTTTCATGGTTGATCTACTCTAACAAAAGGCCTGAGAGAATCACTGTAAAACTGAGTAACATTTGTTTTAGGTTATAATGAAACTGCTTTAAATGTAGATGCTAGCATGTTTCCTGCAGTGTTTTTGGTGAGTTACAGAAATTAAGCTCTGTGTTATAGTGTAGGAAGCCTTCATGTTCTTGATGTTATCCAGAGTTTCAGATTGTGTTTATTAACCTACCATGTTTAAAGTCCCTGAGACATGAAACTCAAACTTTGTCTCTTAACACACGAGATAAATTGGAATGAGGCTGCTGTAAACATGCGAGACGCTGAGATCTGTGACTGAATTTTGGATTTAGAAAGTGAGAAAGTTGTTCACTTCTTTCCTGGCTGTGTTTGAGCAGGGCCAATATAGGAGTCCATGACATCAGCAGTATTGATTGGGAATAACTCCGCCCCCTAACGCTACAACGATCTAAAATCCCAGTGCAGTTCCTCTCAGTCCAGTCTGTTGTTAGCTGATGTCACTGCCTTTACTGAAAGTTAACAGCCAGCTTCATGCTGTGTTTTTGTTCATTGTGAGGTAAATTTACCAAATCCATCAGCCACGGTGGTCTATGGATCTTTAAAAGCATCAGAAGAAGAGATTTGTACCAGAAAACAGTAAATTTAATCCTCGACTTCTGTCTGTGCTCTGGCACAGACTCAGGAAGCTGCGCTCTAATACGTAGCATTTGTTTATTTGAGAGGATCATATGTCTCCTGAGTGGGCGTGGCTTCAGCTCATTCAACAGACACGCCCACACCATCCTGGAGCAGATTTTACTGCCTCATTTTTCATGATTTTGAAGCTGAATTTAATAAACACAGATGTTTTTCATGACTCAGATTTAGCCTGGAGGTTCATAACACAGAGACCTGCCACACAATTATTATTATATTATTATTATATTATAATTATCATCACTTTACAGGGACTTTAATGTTTCCACGCCAGGAGGAAACGCTGATGGTGTGATGCTCTGCAGAGGACTGAGGAGTCTTCCACTGACTAACTCCCTTCACTGCTGTTTGTTCATGTTATAGTTAACACCAAACACTAGGATACTGCTGGCACCTTTAGATTTACTGACCAACTCAACATGTAATTAGGTCACTTTTTGCTAACATATATATATATCCCTTGGTTATTGTGTAATGGCTGGCTGTTGACACTTATTTCATCCAGATTTAATGGGGGAGGCTCCATCGTACAGACTTTCACTGCCTGGTCTCTCTGCTACACTAAAGCTAATGTATCACAGACTACTACAGTAGAGTTTAGACAGTAAGAAGGAATTTGTGAGTGAGTTTTGATAACTAAAAATAAAGGCATTCCCAGCTCTGGGTACCAGTGGATTTACATGTCTGTTGTTGTATCAAACATTTGATATTGATATCATATTTTTAATCATATCAAAGTTTAAAATTCTGGTATCCTTCTCCTAAGTGGCTGTCTTATAAATGGACGGCATTTTTCAAAGCTCTGGCTCCTTTGATAGCATCAGTTATTTATATCACAGATGTAGCTTCATAATACAGAGTATCATTAGGTATCAGACATTTCTACAACCCTAGCTCTAACCCTGACCTGCACTTTGTTTAAGCCTGATTTTGAACCTGCTTCAGTTTCTCCTCAGCTCCCTGTCTTTGTCTGTCTGCTTCACTCCTGAGATGGAGAGTTGTCCTCATGCTAAGCTAATGGCTAACTGTGATCCTGAGTTGTCCTCATGCTAAGCTAATGGCTAACTGTGATCCTGAGTTGTCCTCATGCTAAGCTAATGGCTAACTGTGATCCCGAGTTGTCCTTATGCTAAGCTAACAGCTAACTGTGATCCCGAGTTGTCCTTATGCTAAGCTAACGGCTAACTGTGATCCTGAGTTGTCCTTATGCTAAGCTAACGGCTAACTGTGATCCTGAGTTGTCCTCATGCTAAGCTAACGGCTAACTGTGATCCTGAGTTGTCCTTATGCTAAGCTAACGGCTAACTGTGATCCTGAGTTGTCCTCATGCTAAGCTAACGGCTAACTGTGATCCTGAGTTGTCCTCATGCTAAGCTAACGGCTAACTGTGATCCTGCGTTGTCCTCATGCTAAGCTAACGGCTAACTGTGATCCTGAGTTGTCCTTATGCTAAGCTAACGGCTAACTGTGATCCTGAGTTGTCCTCATGCTAAGCTAACGGCTAACTGTGATCGTGAGTTGTCCTTATGCTAAGGGCTAACTGTGATCCTGAGTTGTCCTTATGCTAAGCTAACGGCTAACTGTGATCCTGAGTTGTCCTTATGCTAAGCTAACGGCTAACTGTGATCCTGAGTTGTCCTCATGCTAAGCTAACGGCTAACTGTGATCCTGAGTTGTCCTTATGCTAAGCTAACGGCTAACTGTGATCCTGAGTTGTCCTTATGCTAAGCTAACGGCTAACTGTGATCCTGAGTTGTCCTCATGCTAAGCTAACGGCTAACTGTGATCCTGAGTTAACCTTATGCTAAGCTAACAGCTAACTGTGATGCCGAGTTGTCCTCATGCTAAGCTAACAGCTAACTGTGATGCCGAGTTGTCCTCATGCTAAGCTAATGGCTAACTGTGATCCCGAGTTGTCCTTATGCTAAGCTAACAGCTAACTGTGATCCCGAGTTGTCCTCATGCTAAGTTAACGGCTAACTGTGATCCTGAGTTGTCCTTATGCTAAGCTAACGGCTAACTGTGATCCTGAGTTGTCCTCATGCTAAGCTAACGGCTAACTGTGATCCTGAGTTGTCCTTATGCTAAGCTAACGGCTAACTGTGATCCTGAGTTGTCCTCATGCTAAGCTAATGGCTAACTGTGATCCTGAGTTGTCCTTATGCTAAGCTAACGGCTAACTGTGATCCTGAGTTGTCCTTATGCTAAGCTAACGGCTAACTGTGATCCTGAGTTGTCCTTATGCTAAGCTAACGGCTAACTGTGATCCTGAGTTGTCCTTATGCTAAGCTAACGGCTAACTGTGATCCTGAGTTGTCCTTATGCTAAGCTAACGGCTAACTGTGATCCTGAGTTGTCCTTATGCTAAGCTAACGGCTAACTGTGATCCTGAGTTGTCCTTATGCTAAGCTAACGGCTAACTGTGATGCTGAGTTGTCCTTATGCTAAGCTAACGGCTAACTGTGATGCTGAGTTGTCCTTATGCTAAGCTAACGGCTAACTGTGATCCTGAGTTGTCCTTATGCTAAGCTAACGGCTAACTGTGATCCTGAGTTGTCCTCATGCTAAGCTAACGGCTAACTGTGATCCTGAGTTGTCCTTATGCTAAGCTAACGGCTAACTGTGATGCCGAGTTGTCCTCATGCTAAGCTAACGGCTAACTGTGATCCTGAGTTGTCCTCATGCTAAGCTAATGGCTAACTGTGATCCTGAGTTGTCCTTATGCTAAGCTAACGGCTAACTGTGATCCTGAGTTGTCCTCATGCTAAGCTAACGGCTAACTGTGATCCTGAGTTGTCCTTATGCTAAGCTAATGGCTAGCCGTATGCTAAGCTAACGGCTAACTGTGATCCTGAGTTGTCCTTATGCTAAGCTAACGGCTAACTGTGATCCTGAGTTGTCCTTATGCTAAGCTAATGGCTAACTGTGATGCTGAGTTGTCCTTATGCTAAGCTAACGGCTAACTGTGATGCCGCCTTCTCTTAATTGTCTGGTCAGTAAAAATCTGCTGCTCCCCGCTAACACTGTATCTCCCAGAATCCTGTGCTGCTCCATATCAGGGGTGGGCGGGGGTTAGGCCAAAACCAGGTGACACATTTACTGAGGGAACCACAGTCACGTTACCATGGGGACCACAGAACAGCAATGCATGATGGGGGCATTTTACTACCTTCATGTTTGTGACAGATCACACTGGCATTCAGGGGAGTAGAGGTGAGAAATCGTTAGGCAAGTCTACAAAGAGAGATAGATGGGCATTTATTCATGACAGTCTATAAAGGAAGGCCATGATCATCATCATCATCATCATCATCATCGCCAGCCTGACTCTACTGCTCAGACAGAAAACACTCCAGGCTGCTGTGAACATAAACTGATTGGTGCTTTGGAAGCTGAAGACCGGCTCTTGTTACTGAGACGCTTCTCTATAAAGAGCCACAGTTCTCATGACTGAGCGAGGCTGGATGGACATAAATAAAGACTGAGTTTTAGTTTTCCTGCAGACTACAGCAGATCACGCCAGTACGAGTTGCATCTACTTAACTAGTCCGATCCAGATTAGAGCGTCCCAGACCACCTACTGCAGGGGTGTCAAACTCAACTACAAGGAGCTGGATTCTGAATTAAGGTCTGACCTGAGGGCCTAACAGGGTCCACTTTAAACTGTCAACCTCAATTTTCACCAGTAATAAATTATAGGGGAAAAAATTAGCAATGTTGATAAATGATTTTGAGATTTAAAAAGTCGAAATGATAAGTTAAAAGGCTCCAAATCTGTTAAAATAATGCTTTTAAAAGGCAAAAATATAGATGAAAGAAAGTCAAAATCAGGTTTTGGGGCAAAAATATGACTTAAAATGTAAACTGGTGCCCCTAACAGGTCAAAATATGAGATAAAAGTCAAAATTAAAAATTGAAAATGATCAAAGGATTAGATTAAAAAGTCAAAATAATCAACTGAAAAGGTCAAAATTTGAGATAAGTGAAAATAATAAATTGACAGATTTAAGTATGACACAAAAAGTCAAAATAAAAAATTGAAAATGGTCAAAATATAAATAAAAGTCCAAATAATAGATTGAAGTCATAATTGTCCAATGCAAAATTGAAAATATGAAATTAAAACACAAATGAATTTGATTTTCCACATTTCTTTTGATCCAGTTATTTTTACTCTTTTTCTTTAAGACTTAAGGATATTTCATATCGAGGTTAAATTTACATTAATTTTACAGGAGGAAATCTGCAGACCTCATATTTTAGAGCCGGCTATAATGAGAATATGATATGACCTTGCGGCCCGGGTATAACTGAACCACGAGCCGGATTTGGCCCCCAGGCCTTTAGTTTAACACCGCTGACCTACTGGATACCAAACCACGCTCAGTATGCATGAAGGTAGGTACCGTTACAGTAACTTTACTGACTCTGTGGCTTAGTCTGACTGGATGTGGTCAGAGATAGCTCTCTAACACAGCGTATTTAACATGACTGCCGAGAGGAAGGGCTGTGCTGATTGTATGTTACGTCCACATCGTGTACACCTGCCTGAGTGCATGCAGGAGCAAACCTGTACGGCTCACACTGGACTGAGGGTCAGACTTGCTGAGGTGCCGTAGAGCCTCACGAGTGTGTCCTTCAGCAGAGTAAGCCTGTGTGTGCTGTAGCACGTGTTTCTGTCAGTGGCTGGTGAATCTGCTAAGCTAATGGACACACAGGTGGCTAAATTAGCATCTCTATTACAGCCAGGTATTTCTCTGGGGACCTGGAGCAGTAGAGTTAGGCTGACAGGCTCAGAGACACGGAAGACAAACAGATCCTCACCTTCCTGTACGGAGCCTCCAGCATGGCCTCGATGTCCAGGTCTTCTGCCATCCTGCTGCTGGTCTGCACACACACCCACACACACACACACACATTTAGCTAGGCTTGTTATCTTCCTGGAAGTTCACATTTTGATGTGACTCTGTATTTAAAACTTTGATGTCTGCATGTCAGTGTATGTTGGGGCTGTGTACACTGCACTAAAGCCCACAGCAAATAGCTTCTCAGGGACAATAAAGAATATCAGTCAGCAATATCAGTATCTTTTTAAAGAACGCAGCAGCTAAAATAGAGATCCCTAGCACCATACTTCCTGTTTTAAGCAGCAGATATTGCAGACAAACTCCTGCACTCCTCTACAAAAGTCACTCTGCCAGAACACACACCTCAGCCAGGCTCTTCTACAGCCATCCCAGAAAGATGCAGTCAGCTAGGACTAGGGTTTAACCTAGTCTCGCTGCATCCCCAGTAATCCTCATCATTTTACAGCATGATCTAAACCTCTCATTATTTGAGCTGGTATGTGAAGTTAAAGCCGGTTTGAATATTTTCCATGAATGAGGATGAGATCAGTGGAACAGACTGAGGTTCAGAGCTCTGCTCCTGCAGAAGGCCTCATGTCAGTGGGATCTGGTCTACGTAGAGCTTTGTAAAAGAAGACCGAAGACAGCGGGGAGGATGGATCAGGTTGTAGAGGCTCTGACTGAAGGCTCTGTGACCCAGTCTTTCGCTGATCTTTGGTTGTGATTGTTGAGATTTTTGTGTGTTTGTGGCTTCGTTAAACATCTGTCTGTGCCAGGACCCTGTAAATGAGATCCCTAATCTCAGCGAGGTGAAATACGGGTAAATGAAATAAAACTGACTACTAAATAAAACCTGCAATATCTAATGAAAATGAGCTTTCACTGGTTTATCAGGTATTCACATTTCACCCTGGTATCAGGGAGAACTTCAGCTGTTCTGTGGCGACCTGCCAGTCACTCCAGGTATTTAAGGTGAACAGCAGAGGCTTGTTTTAGTATTAGAGACAGCGCATTAAGAAAGGTGGAGGTACGGCTGTTCACAGACAGCCAACAGCTGCTCTAGAGCCGGTGACCGACATACCGCACCTTACTCTCTATGGCTCTGACACACCTGGACAGGTGATTCCTGACGGCTGGGACTCCAAAACAACCAAAGAACTCGGAGGCTACATTAGCTCTTAGCCGCTCTGCTAACAGTACCCTAACAACCTCCACCCAGCCACCGTTAACCATCACCGGGTGTCTCCGTAGTGGGTGACCGCCGTGCGTTAACCTGTCTGTCTGTGACAGGTTAAAGGTTAAAGGTTAACCTGTCTGTCTGTGACAGGTTAACGGGCAGCGGCTAGCTCTGAGGGCTAACCAGTTAGCTCAGTGAAGTAGCTACCCATATCCGAACAGGCCTCGCGGTGTTTCCCCAGGAACTCCCGCCACTCTACCGACTATAAACCGACTCTGTGGCGGTAACCGGGGGTAGAGAGGGGTTTTACCTGGGCTGACAGCGATTCAAAGGGGGAAATGAAGCGGACGGCCGCTCTGCCCGGGGAATCGTTGCCCTCTTGAAGGGAAGCTGCGCTTTAAATGGGGTTTTAAGGGAGCCGGTGTAATCTCGCGAGAAAGACCTTCCGCGAGATCATAACAGACATCACTACTAACGATTCAATGAAACACATGACAGACACGAAATAAAGCTCAGAGATTTTTAGGTAGCTAATGCAGATTACTCAACAGTCATCAGTGGTGGGCAACAGGCGGTCCGGGGGCCAAATGCGGCCCTCAAGTTAATTTCAAATATCATGAATATATTATGTTATACCTCTAATTAAACTGTATTTTCTGTAACTATAACATGCTGAAATGTTAGTCTGTTGTTGACATACCTTAAACCCACCAGAGTCTCTCACACCGTCCTTCATCTACTGCTCACCCCTCATATATCTAAGAAGTCTAGCTCCTATATCGTTTTATGTGTATTCCTGTTATCTAATTATCATTTCAACATAAAGCACCTCCAGCACTTGAATTATCCCTCTGAGGATCGATGAAAGATCATTTTATCTCTTGGCTGGAAAACTACCAAACAATGCCAGTGCCCCTGTATTTTAAATACACACATTTTACACACATGTTGGATCTCTGTCCTCTGCACTGAAAATAAATCAGACACCATGTTTGTGGACCAGCACACTGAAATACGGACTTGTTTTTGCTTCTTCCATTTAACAAACACTGCCAAACTAACATTGTGTCTGAATTAGAAATGTTCATTCATGCTCTTATAATAATAATAATAATAATAAATGTTATTTATAACTTTACATTTATACTCTGCTTAAATTATGTGATTCCCTTTGAGGATAGCTGTCCAAACAGCAGACAGTTCCCCCAGAACTCGCCTGTTGTCCTTGTGCTGGTTCTGGCGTTCAGTTAGGAGGATATTATTGAATATTTGGGGCCCACATCTGGCCAATCAGAGAGCACTGCAGACAGGAAATGAGGTGATCCTGTGGGGAGTAGAGGCAGAGCCAGAGGAGAGGACACTCCTCACAGCAGAGCCAAAGTGGCGATTCCAGGAATAAAACAGATAATCAGCTGATTCTCAGCCCTGATGGCGGCTGGGCTGATAGTCAGAAGACGTCTACCTTCTCTGTTTCCCTAACCCACTGATTCTGTTCACATTTAACACAACGCCACAGGGTTCCAGTACCAGGATGAACGTTCTGTTCTAACTAGGGCTGGGAAATTCATCACAAATGAGATTAAATCACAATATGGCCTGCTGCAACTTTCATATGGCAGAAGGGGAAATATTTCTTTAACCCAGTGGTTCCCAAACTCTTTCTGTCGGCAGATAAAAATATCTTCAAGCCCCCCCCGTATGTAGCCCTCATGTATGTACACACATAAAAACACTTAAATACATGACAAATACACCACATTAACAATTTTTGCTAAATAAATCCTTTTTTTTTTTTTTTTTAGAATTTACCAAACCTAAAAAATCTGAGTTTTAAAAACTTGACTCTGAAGATGGACAATTCCCTGAAAATAAGAACTAAATGAACATCTTAAAGATTCATAAACCCAGTCCTGCAATCACATCAGTGGAAACTGTGGGCTTATTGGTGCTTCAGATCTGTCAGACCTCAGATGCAGCTATCAGACTGGCACTCTCAGTTCATTATTAATGTCCAGTTCTGATCTGATTTTGTACTGTAGAGGCATCGGCCTTCTGCAGCATCCTCACGCAGGTAAGACGATGCAAAAGGACAACAGTGTGGCGAAGGCTCTCGGGCCTAGCTACTACTCCTCCTTTTCCACTTCAGTCCAAACTGCTGCCAATGTGGTGGACTTGAACTGCAATAATATGGATGACTCTGAGGAGACTTCAGTAAACTTCTCTTCTACAGGGCTGAAGTCATCAGCTGGTGCTGCTTAGCCTGGCCTTGCTGCGCCCCCCGTTATGATCCCCTGGGGGGGCCCACGGCCCACGGCCCACTCGGGAACCACTGATTAAACCTGAAATTTGTGACAAAATACCAGTTTAAACGTTTTTTTGCAGCAGGGACGTTATACATTACATATCATTAAATCCTTTTAGTGGCATAATTTTAGAACAGTGTACAGAAAAATCACATTTTCCTCATTTGTGCATGTTTTTCTTGTTAAATATGAGAATGACGCTAAAATGATCATTCCCTTTAATACAACGGTTCATATCCAATCTGCAAAATGAGTCAAAATCATCACAGTTAGAGTTTTTCACAATTGTCCAGCCCTAGTTTAATCTGATATTGTGTTGGTTATAGTATAGGATAAATTTTTACTTGTTTTGTTGGAAAACACGTGAGATGAGGAACTTAAGAAATAATCGCATATTAAATCGCAATATAAGGTCAAAAAAACTGCAATTAGATTTTTCTCCTAAATGGTTCAGCCGTAGTCCTAGATCATTATTGTCATCACATAAAACTGAAACAAAACTTCTTAACAAACTTCACATTTATTTATCAGCGACTCTCCCGCTACTCTGAAACAAATCTGCATTTATGCCCCCAGTAGACAGACCATGTAAACTTTTACATTCAGTAAGATAAAAAACAACTTAAGGCACTTGTTTCTCAAACAGTCATCAAACAGAACCCTTACTGTGATCGTCAGTATCAGAAGCCTCTGGAAAGAAAACCTGACCTTTAGATCTAACAGAGAATCCTGGACTATAAATACGCGGAAGGCCGTCAAACGTTTCTCCTTCTGAGCTCGCTCTGACTGCCAAACCTAAAAGTCAAAGATGCTAAAACTCTAACGTTCACACACGTGTGCATAAATAAAGAGACACCGTCCAGTCAAAGGGTCCCGCGGCGGTGCTCGGGTGTCACTGAGATCCTGGACTGGAGGATCTTCAGAGGGAGTTTATCCAGAATGCTGACGTAAGGAAACATCCTCTCAGTGAACGTGTGCGTGAAGGTGTGGATGTGCGTGTTCGTATCCAGATCAGAGAACAACAGCTCCCCTCGGTCCCAGACCAGACTCACTCGGACCCTCTCCAGCTGCGTCTGGACTACAGGATGGGTGGGGGGAGACGATGGCGAGCGGGCTGAGTATACGCCTCCAAGACACTCGATTCTCCAGAATCCAAACGGGAGGTTTCCCTTTCTCTCAGCAGACTGGGCTAAGACACCCAGGCACCAGTACCTGCTGTCTCCAACCTCAACGTCCCAGCTGTGAGTCCCGGACTGAAAGCCTTCAGAGCCCAGGACGGAGTGACGGAAAGGGTTAAACCTCTCTGGGTTACTGGGGAGCTGCTGCATCTCCTCCCGCCTCACAGAAGTCAGGTCTGCAGATAAGACCACTTGGGTTCCAGCGGTGTTCGGGTCAAGAATGACCGGAGAGTAGGAGACCAGGTCCTTCATGTTCCTCCAGACCTGGAAGCCCAGGTTGCCCAGGTGCTTGGCCTGGTCTATCAGAGCCCCTGAGGGGGGCCGTGGGTCCTCCAGCAGGGGGTGCTGTTGGACTCTTTCCACCAAAGCTTCGTAGTTGTGCAGGAAGGAGACGACTTCAGATCCCAGCTCGTCCTCTGCCTCTCTGATGGTCTGGGACAGAGCCGTTATCTCTCTCTTTAGAACCTCCACCTGCTCCCGGATCCTTCGACTCTTCTGCTCCTCTTCCTCCCTCAGCTGACACAGCCTGACCCTCTCTTCCTCAGCGAGAAACGTGTGAAACTTCTGAAACTGTTCTTTAATCTGTCTCTCTGTTTGCTGAGTCTGAGTCTTGATGTGTTCTGCGATCAGTTCAAAGTCTGCTCTGACATTTTTTAGACTCTGTAGCTTCTCTCTGAGGGGCTCCAGAGTTTCCTCCACCTCCACTCTGTGGATCTGAGCTATGTCATCAATGGGCCTGAACGTGTGGTTGGTGTGCTTCTCCGAGTCTCTGCAGATGAGACAGACCGGCTCCTGATGGTCCAGACAGAACAGACAGAGTTTTTCAGTGTGCAGACTACAAACACCGTCTGAGACTCTCTGGTCTCGTTCCAGTAAGAAGGCCTCACAGAGGTTCTTTAAAACCAGGCTCACTGGAGGGTTTTTGTTAGAGGAGATGGTCTTACACACCGGACACTCCCGGGACTTCTTCTGTCGCCACCAGCTCTGCTGACAGTCTTTACAGAAACTGTGGCTGCAGGGTAGAACCACCGGATCTCTGAAGATGTCCTGGCAGACCGGACAGCAGAGGTCTCCGCCCGATATGAACGCCATTTTAGCTCTGAAACAGAAAAAAAAGACCAGAAGAGAGGAATGATAGAGTCAGAATGCTGAAGGAGAGGGTGAAGGTTTAATACAGCCAGAGAGTGACGGGAGACAGTCCAGACTTTAGGGAAAATAAATCTGAATACTGAGAATAACTGCAGAAATATACAAACTTAAATATGTGAGAAAACAGTCAAAGGAGGGGTTAGAATGTGGACAAAAGTCGAAATATTAAACATGCAATACAAGAAGAAATGTGAAAAGACTACATGCAAAGAGAATTAAGCTGAAATCAGGGGAAATACAGACTTTCTGAAAAAAAAAGCAAAAATAAGTTTATAAGGGTTGAAATTAGGGCTGTGCAATTAATCGAAAATGAGATTAAATCGCAATATGGTCTGCCGCATTTTTCAAATCGCAGAGGGTGCAATATTTCTTTGACCTGATATTTGTGTCAAGATACCAGTTCTGAACTGTTTTTTTGCAGCAGAGATGCTATGCATGACATATCATACAATCTTTAAAGAGCCAATGTTTTTCAGAATAGTCTGTTTAAAACCCCTACCTTCATTTCTGTACATTTACTTATCAAATATGAGAACGACAGAAACCCTTCAATGCAACAATTATGTCCATTCTGCCATACGAGTCCAAACCATCAGAATTAGATGTTTTTGAATAATTTTTCAGCCCATGTTTAGGAACAAAAGAGAGTTAAGGAATAATCGCATATGAAATCGCAATATTGAAGAAAAAAATTGCAATTAGAATATTTTCCAAAATTGGTCAGCCCTGGCTGAGATGGAGGAAAAAAGTCAAAATGCTGTGAAAAAAAATTAAATAGTTAAATGAAGTCACAAATGTAGGACAAAAGTCTGAAAGAAGTCAAAATGTTGAATCTAAAAAAGGGAAATGAATCCAAAAGTTGGGCTGAAAATAATCTCAACACTTTCTTTTGGGAAAAATGTAAACGTAAAATAGTTTAGGTAAGAGTGGGTTAAACACTAACCTGGCACACATCCATCTGGAAAACCTCTCATAGACGGCGTTTAGCAAAGGGCGGAGACTTTAAGAAAATCTCGGAGGGTGATTGGATGAACGTTCTGTCTGTCACATCTTTACGGGCCAATCAGAGCAACGAGACACGTGACGTAGCCGCTACCGAGGAGTAAACTCCATAGAGAACTGCATAACGGTAACCATGGCGACTGTAGACATGTCAGTACTCGACTTCTGTGGTTTTTGAAAAGAAAACAGCTCACTGCTGTTCTTTGTTCTTCTTTTAACCAAGAAATGTCGTCAACTTCTGATAAACTGGCGCTTTAGCAGCATCCACGCTGATCTCTTCCTCCATAACTGCACCAGCTCTCGCTGCTGCTTGTTTACGTCACGACTCTGCCACGCCTGAAAGTACCGCCCCTCGTCTCTGATTGGTCTTGTCACTTTCTAACCGGCCCAAACGGTTCAGACAGGAGCTTTGAAGACGGATTCACCAGAGAAACACAGAAACAGGAGAATCCATCTGCTCTGAAGGTTAACAAACACGTCTGTGAGGAGAGGAAGCACCAAAGATGAAATAAGAGCTAAAAACATGAAGCTAATGACTGATAATTGATTACTAATTATTTGATTAGTTTGAGGTTGATTTGATGAAAACAGAGGTTAGCTTTTCATTTACCACTAAGCTCAAACATTTTCATAAATCATTTAAAGGTGCAGTGTGTAATATTTAGCCTAGTAGCATTTAGCAAAACAAGCTTGGTTAAAATGAAACATAACATTTATAAGTAGATTGATCTAAATTAGTGCTGACATCTGATTAAAGATTTTTTAAATTTATGTTTTAAATTAACTCAGAATAAGCCTTTTATTCATACATAGGGAGGGTCCCCTCCAAGGACGCTGCCATCTTGGATTTTTGCATTTAGCCTGTTTCTATGGCACCATAGAGGGAACCAATAACAGTAAAGCATGGATTGATTTTTAAACTTCACTGGTTCCCACAGTTATCACCAGAGAAATGAGCATCACACTCCAGAACTGACTGTTAGATGTTGATAGTCCCATTTTTACACACTGCTCCTTTAAAAGGCTTCAAGAGTAAAAAGTGATGAAGATTAAGGTGATGGAAATAAATGTGATCTGACTCATTAAACATTAAAATACACATGAATTTAAATATTAAGACATAAAAATGTTTGTTTAGTGTTAAAATCGATAATTCTGTGATTAAATTCTCCAGTTTTCATTAGAATGCTTTAAATGTCGCGGATATTTATTATTTTTATAGCTGGAGTTTTAATCACCTACCAGCTCTGTTCTTACTTTCCTCCTTATACCGGCGGAAAGATGAAACTGAGAGGAATAAAGGAGTTTTAGTTTTGAACTTCGGGTTCTCTCTGAGATTTCAGATCTTTCCAGGAGTTCATGCTGCCGAATTCCCCTCCGTTACTTCCGGTTGTCTGTCTGAGAAACGAGAATAAAACTTTACTTTCAGTTCCTCTCACCTTCAGCAGAGTCTGCAGGTCTGAGCAGGACTCCGGGTCCGGGACTATCCGAGTCTGTTTGACCACAGAGAGAATCTAAACGTCTATTTCAGGGTCTTTGACTGTCCCAGGTAAAAACATGCTTCCTGGTTTCCTCCAGGTGTGTCGGTCCAGGTGAACGCCCTTCAGAGTCTCTAGAGAGGACTCACCTCCTCTCAGCCACCGTGTCCAAACACCACATAAGAGTTTTTAATTCCCAACGACTCACATATTTTCACTCAAAAAGTTCCGCCATGTTCCTCCTCCTCCTTCTTCTTCTCGTTTTCCCAGACTCTGGACTCTCTGCTCCACGCCGCCCCGGTGTTTGAGGAGGTTTCCCGGTATGTGGTCTGTCTGTGAGTTTGGAGGACAGAGAGATCCTTTCTGCAGCCCGAGAATGAAGCACAGATGAAGCAGAATAACCAGGAGGTTCCTCTGAGCACCGGCAGCTCTGGTCACGCCTTCTCTTCTTCTCTGAGCTCTAAAGGCCGCTGACAAACAACGAGTCAGCGCATCTCCGCCCCCTACCGGTGAACGACAACATCTACTACCTAGGAAACATGAAACATGAGGTCTGCAGATAAAAATGTAGACTTAACATCGATGATATCAGATATCCTTAAGTCATAAAAATGTGAAAAAAAAGGAAAAATAATTCGATAAATGTGGGTAAAGAAATAAGTTAGTGTTTTCATATTTCCAATTTTACATTGCACAATTATGACTTCACCCAATTATTTGGACTTTCATTTCATATTTTGACTTTGTCAATGTAATATTTCCATGTTTAATCTCATATTTTGACCCTCTCCATTTATTATTTCAACCTTTATCTCATACTTTGACCTTTTAGGAGCACCATTTCACATATGAAGTCATATTGTTGCCTTAAAAACATGATTGTGAATGTCTTTTTTAATATATTTGGCTTTTTAAAGCATTATTTTAACATCTGATTTTGTGTTTTGACCTTTTGAACTAATAAGTTTGACTTTTCATCTCAGATTTTGAGCCTTTTAACATGATTTTGACTTTAAATCTCAAAATCCGTCATCATCAGTGTTTTTCCCCATAATTTATTACTGGCTAAAATGAGGTTGAATGTTTGGTTGAATGCGGACCCTGTTGGGCCCTCAGGTCAGACCTTAACTCAGAATCCGGCCCCCTAGGGTTAGGGTCAGGGGTGCCTGAGTTTGACAGCCCTGGGTTAGAACATTAAGTTTTATCCTGCTGGTTCAAACTTGGATTTCAGTTTTTAATAGTGTTTGAAAAGGACGTCTCACACCGTTCTCAGGTGATTGGATGACTGTTCTGTCAGTCATTGATTACAGGCCAATCAAAGCAAAATGAGGAAGCAGGCATGTTCAGCTCAGGGAAAGGCATGGCTGATAGTGAAAAAAATCCAGAGCCTGAACTTTTTTCCGGGTGGGGGACGTACACATAGGAAGGCCAATAGTGACAAAAGTACTGGATCTGACTGCAACTCAGAAAGTGAGTTAAAAGAACTTTAATATGTGTAGAACCACAGATGAACGCTTCTGTTGATTCTTGTTTTTATAACGTCAAAACTCCAACCCTCCTCCTTTATCTGGGCTTGGGACCGGCAAAAATGACTCGAGATACTCTGGCAGAACTACTTTAATTTTTAGTTTTAGTTTATTATTCTGTTTACTGTTCTATTCTTCTTAGAAAGTTAGTTTTCTTATGTTTGGTTTAGTTTAAAACCTTCTGGTCCACTTAAAAGCCTGCACCAAATCCCAGTGAAACATTAACATTTTTGACCGTACCACTTATAACATGTTTATATATATATTTACATATAAAGTCTTCATTAACAGTTTTAAATTGACCAAAAAGAGAAAATAGAAAAAACAGTCATGGTCCTTCACAGCGCGGTTCATTTGCAGTCTGGACATGGAGGCGCGAGCATCTCCTGCGACTGCAGCTGAGGGGGACGCTGCGCGAGGATTGGGCCGCCTGCGAGTGCTGTTGGACGTGGAGGGGCCGCACGCCAGCACCCGCGGAGCAACAACGATGTGTGCTTTCACGTCAGAGTCTCCAAAAGTCTCCAGTAACACCTGAAAAAGTCGCTAGATTTGTTGCTAGTCGCTTTTTTGAAAAAGAGTCGCTACAGGGGTCTGAAAACTCGCTAAATATAGCGACAAAGTCGCTAAGTTGGCAACACCGGTAGGGCTTCATCAGTAGCTTCACTGAACGGCAGAGCAGGAAATCAACCTAAGCTTTGTCTTCCGCAAGACCCGCCTCCGCTGTACTTCTGATTGGCTAGCAGGCCTAGTGTGGATGATGGACAGTGTCAGTTATCTTTATTGATTCAGGACTTGACGTCGGGCTGTCCCGCATAAACAAGCTCACAAAAGTAGTTTTTTTCACAGCAGTCAAACGCCGCCATGCCGGAAATCCGGCACGGTGCCGGAATACTATCACCTCTGGGAAAAGGAAGTGTGAGGTTGGCAGGCTGGCTGCTCTAACAGAGGAGCTGGTTGGTGGATAAAACTCATGCTGGGTAGAAGAGTAAAAACGTCGTCACCCTCTTCAAAAGCTTTCAGTGTGTCTCTGTGCTCCGGGTTTAATAAAATGTGCCCAGTTCTGATAAACCTGCTGCTAAACTTTAGCTACCTGAGCTAACCGCTACACTCAGCCATTGCTACCAGCTTCCAGTTCACCCGAACCCCGCCTGTAGCTACTGCCTCATTCTCCTCTAAGGATGCTGATTGGTCCTCAAAGCTTTACGAGCTGGATCAGCCTGACAGACGTGGAATCCTGACAGTCCATCTGCTTTAAAAGGCTGGAGAATTTTAGGGTCTGAGTGTTACAGCAGCAGGTAGAACTGACCTTTATCATCAGGTGCTTCACTCTGTTTAACATGAAAATCTACCACCCATGACCTAGACCCTCCTCACAGCCCCACGGCTCTTCACACAGGAACACACAGGCTCCTCATCTCTGCTCCTGTTTTCACAGAAATATCACATCTCTAACATTTAACAGCTCTATGTTAGCTTGTTTACATCCTGCATTTTTAATAGAAAAAAGGTTGTTAATGGACACATTTACTCATAGTTTCATTAGACCAAAATAAACACAGCTTAAAACACATTCAGTGCTGATGTCTGCCGTCTTTTCTCCTCAGTGGTCCAAGAAAAAAGGAAGTTATCCTCGTCTGCTGTCCCCGTCTGTCTGAAACTTTACTCCTGCGCCTCTCTGCATCTTCATCTTCAGCGTCCGACTCCTCCCCTCAGATGTCGTCCTGCTCTGCTCGCTCTCTGGATGAAACCCACCGGTTGACGATCACTTCCTGTTGAAAGAACATGTTAAAACTGTTTCAGTCGAACGAGCCGTCCACATGGCATTTATCAAAGATAATCCCATATGTTAGCCTGGTTTTAGAAATATTACAAACCTGAAGTATTCCCCTTTTAAAAGAAAGTTCATGAGCAGCTCTGACCTGTCCCTCATTAATAAACTTAATACAAAAAGTAAGGCAATTTGTGTTTGGTAGATTATTTCTCTGTTGTAACAATGCTTCTTGGTAATAAATCTTATCCTGTTGGAAAGCCTGTTTATTACTCTTTTTAATGAAGCCACATTTGTAAGGATCATGCATTTGTGGGATGAGCAGCAGAGCTGAGTATGTGGGCTGCACCCATGAGAAATGTGCCAAATCTTCTCTGCCAATGCCAAACAGCTGATTCTGCTGTTGACTCTTGTTTGGTGTTTGGTGGATTGGATGATTGAAGTTTGAAGAAACAAGAAATACTGACAATTTAACAATTTATTCTTTTCACAAACAGGAGCCTCAGTAGAAGAACCAATCACAGCCACAACAGCCTGGCTCCTCCCCCTCATGCTGGTCACCAGCCTGGCTCCTCCTCCTCATGCTGGTCACCAGCCTGGCTCCTCCCCCTCATGCTGGTCACCAGCCTGGCTCCTCCCCCTCATGCTGGTCACCAGCCTGGCTCCTCCTCCTCATGCTGGTCACCAGCCTGGCTCCTCCTCCTCATGCTGGTCACCAGCCTGGCTCCTCCCCCTCATGCTGGTCACCAGCCTGGCTCCTCCTCCTCATGCTGGTCACCAGCCTGGTCGCACACTGCTGTGGGATGGCATCCCATTCTTCCACCAGCTCTACTCCCAGATTCTGGAGGTAGTCTCTGATAAACCCCGCTCTGGGGGGGTGAGTGTTGTCATCTTGGAGGATAGAGTTCTTGCTGACAGGGTGAGAAAACAGTATTCTTGGGGTGTTGTCTTCTTGGGACGCCCACTTCACGTCCTGTCTCTGACATTCCCCGTTAGATGGAACTTGGTACTAGGGTTCACTCCAAACAATGCCCAACTTGGTTTAGAGGAACACCAGCTTCAAGTTTCCCAACTGACGGGCCCTATCCAGATCAGTCAAACATGGCATGCTGATTCTTGAAGCAGACATCTACTGACCACTGTGGCCCCGCCCATGCTCACAGGTGCTGCCAATCAGGCACCTGATTGGAGTACCTGGGGGTACCAGAAGCTCAACACAAGAGTCAATAGCAACAGCAGAATCAGCTGTTTGCCATTGGCAGAGATTTGGCACATTTTTCATGGGCGCAACCCACATACTCAGCTCTGCTGCTCATCCCACAAATGCATGATCCTTACAAATGTGGCGTCATTTAAAAGGGTAATAAACAGGCTTTCCAACGGTTTAAGATTTATCACCAAGAAGCATTGTTACAACAAAGAAATAATCTACCAAACACAAACTGCCTTACTTTTTGTTCTAAGTTTATAAAAATATGTAATAAAACGTCAGCGAGGACAGAGAAAACCAAGGGGATGAGCTGAGTTTGCTGCTGACGCTCGCCTGTTAAAGCCGTTAAGACACCGTTAGAGCCCTGCACTGGAGCCCTAGGCCCGAGGAGCCCGATAGCCTGAGCTTCGGGCCAATGATCATATCATTACCTTGGACACGGGCTGGGCTCGGGCTCTTTTGTTTTAAACCTGCCAATTAGAGCAGTGTCGTGTTTGTGTTTAACCAATTTAAATGGCAACACTTGAACGCAGCAGCTGCTCTGCCCCTCCCTGCCCGCTCTACGTGTCCCAGCCAGCGGTAGCAGCAGCGAGTGTGCTTTCAGTGCAGCTGTAAGAGTGATGGAAGAAAGGAGGACTGGACTTGCCCCTGAAACTGTGGATGCTATTCTTTTTCTGCATGATGCCAAGTAAACAGACTGTTCTTCCTGTGGTGTTTAAAGAACAGAGTTTGCCATGTTAAGCAGCTCACTGTTGTTGAATTGGACGTCGCCATGTTCAGCATTGATTAATAGTTCTACTATAGAATAGAAAAGAAGTGTTTATATGTTAACAGGCCTACAGTTGCTGCGATATGCAGGTCAGCTGTTGCTATGCGCTGCTGCATCGCGCGCGCAAAAAAAAAACAAAACAAAACAAAGTCGGGCTTGATACGGGTTCGGGCCTGATAATTCTGAAAACCTGTCGGGCCGGGCCGGGCTGGGGCTCCACCCCCTCGGGCCAGGGCCGGACTCGGGCCCAGATAATAGGCCCGTGCAGGGCACTAGACACCGTTATTCAGTTAGTCAAAGTGAGGTCCAGCTGCTGTTTCTTACCTGAACCTTCAGCCTGCTCAGACACACAGGTGAGTCCAGCTCAGCTTCTGATAGGTCGGCTGGGTAGATGATGTAACAGAACATCAGCTCCTGGAAAACAAACAAAGAACAGATGTAAACCTGGATGATGGAGTCTGACGCCTGTTTCCCTTTTTATTATTTAGGTTTATTTTAGCAGGAAAGCCTCACTGACATCAATAATCTCCAGGCTAAGACAGTTCACAGAGTTAGACACTTTAAACATAAAAACACTACAAACACAGATCAACCAATCAGAGTCACAGAAACATCTACATCCTGTTACATCTTCCTCCAAAGCCTTCAATGTACTTTATAAACTATTTAAAGAGAGCAGCTCCCAAAGACATACAGCCTCTGCAGAAGATTCCAGACCTGAAACGCCTTAAAGACGGACCGTTGGCTCAGATAGCAGAAATAAATCCTGTGACTGAGCCACAGAGCAGAGACTGAAGCTTCCAGAATTTTTGACATGAATAAGACTACAACAGTGTGATGGAGGCAGATTTAGTAAACCCTGATAAACACGGACATGCCAGTGATTTAGCGGACAAAGAAGTCCAACCAACTCCATCATACCTTGGAGACGTTAGCAGTGATTCTGCTGAGAGCGGCCAAAGAACGCCACGAAAACTGACGCAGCCCATGGCCCCTGAACTCATCATCCACCCGCTCAATCACCACCGAATAACTACGGGAAAGGAAAAGGGACAATCTGTGAAAACAGCTTTGACTGTTTTAAGACGGAGAGTTTTTTATGTCAGAAAGTGAAAATGTAAACCTCTCTTCAAACACAGGTGAGACACGCTTGTGAGGGAGTAACAGGTGTTACCTGGCGTGGTAGAAAGGTGGACCTTTCCTGTACAACACTGAAAAACAGAAAGAGTTCACATAGTGAGTATTCAAACAGTATAATCAACTAAAATCTCAGATTTTCACTTCTCTCAGCTTTATCGTTGTCCCATCCTTGGCTATGTCTACTCAGAGATGGCCCAGGGGTCACGGCGCCCGGTGAAATTGGGTCACCAACTCTCAGGTGACCTCTCAAAGTGTTTTCAGAGTAATGGAGGACAGATGCATATATTTTTAGCCCTGGCCTCAGTCAGCGTTGGGACTGGAGAAGCCTTTTGGAGGAGAGGGGAAAACATCTGAACCAAATCCAGATGTGTTTCTGAATCCATAAAATCCACATCCCTACCTGTTACGTTCGTTATGTCCTGTTCTTAAACACACATTTCTCTGCATGCTTCTTACTGAGGTCAACGCCGTACTTGGCTCCACCCCCTAGTTTAGGGATCCATCCCTTGCTGCGAAAGTGCTGATAGGCTGCAAAAGAGCTGACGAAGTCGGGCCGCATGGACCGGAACTTCCTCCACAGTTGGAGGATGGACAGGGGCTCCTAACCAATCACAAGAGAGGACATGGTGAGGTCATCTTAGATCTACAGAAATAAATATTAGTCTGCAGTTTCTCAGCTGTTAATGTGACAAACAGTCACCTGTGTATGAGAAGACCAGGGAAATCTAGTCTGTCTCATGTCCAGTAGGGGGCAGCTTCACTGGTTCCAGAAGAATTCTGAAGGTCTGATTCACTAAAGCTGAGGTTCCCTAAGTTTGAGCTGGTGTGCCATTAAACGGTCTGTTCTTAGTGAACCAGACCCTGATCAGAACAGGTCCATGATAAATGTTCCTACTCTTCAGTCCCTTTATTCCCTCAGTAAACATCTTCCTAAAGAGTTTACCGTCTCAGTCTCTAAAGCATGGTGCTAATTCAGTCAGTCACAGTCCTGTTAGACTCCTTTAATCAAACACAGAGACAGTTACCTGGTGCAGGTAGACGGACAGGCAGCCCAGACTGTAGACCAGGAAGAAGGCCTGTTGACAGAAGCAGACAGTCAGCTGGACTTCAAACCACAACTTCCTTACATCCATGTTTTTAATCCTGGAACAGAGATATCCTGATCCCTGAGGTCATGTGACTATCATAACAGGGACTACACGTCCCACAATCCATTGTGTTTGAAATGTTGATAACTGTGTAGATTCATGGAGTTTGGGTTGTATGCAGCACTGGTGCTGATCGCCATCATAAATGTCAGTCTTCATGAACAGACCTGACCAACTGTCTGATGGTGGATCCATCTGACAGAAATCCACCTGAGAGTGGTGTGTTACCTCCTCCAGACTGAGCTGCAGGTACTCTGTGAGAGACAGCGGAGACCGGCGGACCGTCCTGACCCCCTTACACTCCTGTGGACACACAAACAAACACAGTAAATCCACAGGCAGCTCTAGAAACAACACACACTGAAACAAAGTACCAGGAACCTGCTGTCTCACCTCACTGTCTGAGACCACAAGGACAAAACCTGGACCTGGAACCAAAGAATCAGGATCTGAACCAGAGTCTGAGTCAGAGCCTGTGTCGTGTTCAGGGCTCAGGTGTTGGTGCTCCATTCTGAAAAAGAAAATAGAGTTCAGTGTACTTCACTGCGTAACATCCAGCTGTTTAAAGAAACTAGACCTACCGCCTGCTGGTTACCCACTCTCACAGGTCTACAGGACTACAGGTCTACAGGACTACAGGACTACAGGACTACAGGTCTACAGGACTACAGGTCTACAGGTCTACAGGACTACAGGACTACAGGACTACAGGACTACAGGTCTACAGGTCTACAGGACTACAGGTCTACAGGACTACAGGACTACAGGACTACAGGACTACAGGTCTACAGGACTACAGGTCTACAGGTCTACAGGACTACAGGTCTACAGGTCTACAGGACTACAGGACTACAGGTCTACAGGTCTACAGGACTACAGGACTACAGGACTACAGGTCTACAGGACTACAGGACTACAGGTCTACAGGACTACAGGACTACAGGTCTACAGGACTACAGGACTACAGGACTACAGGTCTACAGGACTACAGGTCTACAGGACTACAGGTCTACAGGACTACAGGACTACAGGTCTACAGGTCTACAGGTCTACAGGACTACAGGACTACAGGTCTACAGGACTACAGGACTACAGGTCTACAGGACTACAGGACTACAGGACTACAGGACTACAGGTCTACAGGACTACAGGACTACAGGTCTACAGGACTACAGGACTACAGGTCTACAGGACTACAGGACTACAGGTCTACAGGACTACAGGACTACAGGTCTACAGGACTACAGGTCTACAGGTCTACAGGACTACAGGTCTACAGGACTACAGGTCTACAGGACTACAGGTCTACAGGTCTACAGGACTACAGGACTACAGGTCTACAGGACTACAGGACTACAGGTCTACAGGACTACAGGTCTACAGGACTACAGGACTACAGGTCTACAGGACTACAGGACTACAGGTCTACAGGTCTACAGGACTACAGGACTACAGGACTACAGGTCTACAGGACTACAGGACTACAGGTCTACAGGACTACAGGACTACAGGTCTACAGGACTACAGGACTACAGGTCTACAGGACTACAGGTCTACAGGTCTACAGGACTACAGGTCTACAGGACTACAGGTCTACAGGTCTACAGGACTACAGGACTACAGGTCTACAGGACTACAGGACTACAGGTCTACAGGACTACAGGTCTACAGGACTACAGGTCTACAGGTCTACAGGACTACAGGTCTACAGGTCTACAGGACTACAGGTCTACAGGTCTACAGGACTACAGGACTACAGGACTACAGGTCTACAGGACTACAGGACTACAGGACTACAGGACTACAGGTCTACAGGACTACAGGTCTACAGGACTACAGGTCTACAGGACTACAGGACTACAGGTCTACAGGACTACAGGACTACAGGACTACAGGTCTACAGGACTACAGGTCTACAGGACTACAGGACTACAGGACTACAGGTCTACAGGACTACAGGTCTACAGGACTACAGGTATACAGGTATACAGGTCTACAGGACTACAGGACTACAGGACTACAGGACTACAGGTCTACAGGACTACAGGTCTACAGGACTACAGGACTACAGGTCTACAGGACTACAGGACTACAGGACTACAGGACTACAGGTCTACAGGACTACAGGTCTACAGGACTACAGGACTACAGGACTACAGGACTACAGGACTACAGGTCTACAGGACTACAGGTATACAGGTATACAGGTCTACAGGACTACAGGACTACAGGACTACAGGACTACAGGACTACAGGACTACAGGACTACAGGACTACAGGTCTACAGGACTACAGGACTACAGGACTACAGGACTACAGGTCTACAGGACTACAGGTCTACAGGACTACAGGACTACAGGTCTACAGGACTACAGGACTACAGGACTACAGGTCTACAGGACTACAGGTCTACAGGACTACAGGACTACAGGACTACAGGACTACAGGTCTACAGGACTACAGGACTACAGGACTACAGGACTACAGGTCTACAGGTCTACAGGACTACAGGTCTACAGGACTACAGGTATACAGGTATACAGGTCTACAGGACTACAGGTCTACAGGACTACAGGTCTACAGGACTACAGGACTACAGGACTACAGGTCTACAGGACTACAGGACTACAGGACTACAGGTGGTTTCTGGACAGTGAAGGTTCAGAGGGCCAGGAAGAAGGGCTTCTGCGGTACAGTGAGCCACTAAACTTTGAAGTCCTTTTTCCCACATTCAACCCTGAGTGATGCTTCCTCTGTGCAGCACAGTCACATTTATTTAAACTAACTATCACACCCAGCGATAAGAAGGCATGTCTTTTAAAGGTCACATATTTTTCCCTTTAAGACAAGTTTATATCGGTCTCAGAGGTCCCCTAAACATGCCTGTGAAGTCTGTTTCTGTAAAAACCCCTCTGTTTCAGCCCTGCTCAGAGCCAGCTGTTTCTGTCTGTGGCTTCAAATGGTAATGATCTATCTGACTCCGCCCCTGACCACACCCCTCTCAGGAAATGGATATTGCTCTCCAGCTGAGAGGAGGATCAGGAAAGGAAGGTGGAGCTTTCTTCCAGGGAGGGAGGGCCAACCAAACCTGGGGGCGGGGCTAACTCCCCACATGACACCATGAGGGGAAAATCTGAGAAGGGCTTGTTTCAGCACACATTTTCTGAGAGCTGGAGAAAGATGGGTGGGTTGGATTGTGGACAGGTTCATATATTTTTGTTAGAAAAGCCTGAAAAAGATGATTATGCATAATCTGTGACCTTTAAACATTTACTGGTGCGGTGGTCTGGGCCGGCAGTGTTTCCTCTTTTTGGTGTTAGATTTCTAGATTAAAAAAAGGAGGTAACGGAGTTCTGGTTCAGCCCCCGACACTGAAGGAAAGACTTTGAGGGCAGACCTGGGTTTTGTAGTTCCTAGTCTTTGCATGTAAACTGGTTCACTGCCTTCAGTCCCTGTTTTGTGTGTACGCTACGCTTATAAATGAGACCCCCTGATGATGGAGTGAAGTCTAGACAACAGCTGATTCTACCTGCAGCTTCCTCTGCTCTTTGGTTCGTCCTCCCCTTCCATAAGTGACCTCTTGGCATGAGGACCGGCTCCAGCATCTGTTTCTGGCTCCTCCCCTTCCATAAGTGACCTCTTGGCATGAGGACCGGCTCCAGCATCTGTTTCTGGCTCCTCTTCTTTCTCATCCTCCTCCCTCTGACCGTTCTCCTCTCCTCCTATCTTCCCCCTCACCGCCTCCATCTCTACCTGCTGGGAAAGTCTTTCTAAAGTTTGACTGACAGAGTCTTTATCCAATCCCTGAGCAGAGAGGGTAAAGCCCGCCCACTGGAGGAGCTCATCGTACCTGTAGGAGGAGGAGAGGAGGAGGAGGATGAGCAGGCAGAAGGAGAATGTGCAGGTGGAGAAAGGAGGAAATGAAGACAGGAAGAGGAGGACAGAAGCTGAGGAAGGAGAAGGGCTGATCTGTGATGTCATCATGTAAACAAACAGACAGGAAATGATGTCACCGACCTGGCCTGTGAAATGAGAGGAAGCATCACACCTTCATGTTCTGTAACATAAACAAAGATCAGCTGACTGAAACAGCAGTCCTGACAGGACCAGACCAATGTAGATGTCAAAGTGCAGGTGAAAACTCACGCTCCCATTGGTCAGAGATGCTGTGATCCGGTCTGGCTCTGGACAGGACGCCTTTACCGAAATAACCCTGAAACAAGAGGAAACCTTTGAGGACAGAATATTAAAGAATCTAAATCTGTTTGATAGACCAAAATTTATAATGTAGGATCTGAAGGATTTAAATCTGCTTGACAAAAATGTAATAAAAAGCGATTTGTTCTAATGGTAGAGGGAGCTGAGAGCTGGTTTAGATAGTTACATGATCACTCAGACCTGGTTTAGATAGTTACCTGATCACTCAGACCTGGTTTAGATAGTTACATGTTAACTCAGACCTGGTTTAGATAGTTACCTGATCACTCAGACCTGGTTTAGATAGTTACATGTTAACTCAGACCTGGTTTAGATAGTTACCTGATCACTCAGACCTGGTTTAGATAGTTACCTGATCACTCAGACCTGGTTTAGATAGTTACCTGTTCACTCAGACCTGGTTTAGATAGTTACCTGTTCACTCAGACCTGGTTTAGATAGTTACCTGATCACTCAGACCTGGTTTAGATAGTTACCTGATCACTCAGACCTGGTTTAGATAGTTACCTGATCACTCAGACCTGGTTTAGATAGTTACCTGTTCACTCAGACCTGGTTTAGATAGTTACCTGATCACTCAGACCTGGTTTAGATAGTTACATGTTAACTCAGACCTGGTTTAGATAGTTACCTGATCACTCAGACCTGGTTTAGATAGTTACCTGATCACTCAGACCTGGTTTAGATAGTTACCTGATCACTCAGACCTGGTTTAGATAGTTACCTGATAACTCAGACCTGGTTTAGATAGTTACCTGTTCATTCAGACCTGGTTTAGATAGTTACCTGATCACTCAGACCTGGTTTAGATAGTTACCTGTTCACTCAGACCTGGTTTAGATAGTTACCTGATCACTCAGACCTGGTTTAGATAGTTACCTGATCACTCAGACCTGGTTTAGATAGTTACCTGATCACTCAGACCTGGTTTAGATAGTTACCTGATCACTCAGACCTGGTTTAGATAGTTACCTGATCACTCAGACCTGGTTTAGATAGTTACCTGATCACTCAGACCTGGTTTAGATAGTTACCTGATCACTCAGACCTGGTTTAGATAGTTACCTGATCACTCAGACCTGGTTTAGATAGTTACCTGATCACTCAGACCTGGTTTAGATAGTTACCTGATAACTCAGACCTGGTTTAGATAGTTACATGATCACTCAGACCTGGTTTAGATAGTTACCTGATCACTCAGACCTGGTTTAGATAGTTACATGATCACTCAGACCGGGTTTAGATAGTTACCTGATAACTCAGACCTGGTTTAGATAGTTACCTGATCACTCAGACCTGGTTTAGATAGTTACCTGATCACTCAGACCTGGTTTAGATAGTTACCTGATAACTCAGACCTGGTTTAGATAGTTACATGATCACTCAGACCGGGTTTAGATAGTTACCTGATAACTCAGACCTGGTTTAGATAGTTACCTGATCACTCAGACCTGGTTTAGATAGTTACCTGATCACTCAGACCTGGTTTAGATAGTTACCTGATAACTCAGACCTGGTTTAGATAGTTACATGATCACTCAGACCTGGTTTAGATAGTTACCTGATCACTCAGACCTGGTTTAGATAGTTACCTGATCACTCAGACCTGGTTTAGATAGTTACATGATCACTCAGACCGGTTTAGATAGTTACCTGATCACTCAGACCTGGTTTAGATAGTTACCTGATCACTCAGACCTGGTTTAGATAGTTACCTGATCACTCAGACCTGGTTTAGATAGTTACCTGATCACTCAGACCTGGTTTAGATAGTTACCTGATCACTCAGACCTGGTTTAGATAGTTACATGATCACTCAGACCGGGTTTAGATAGTTACCTGATAACTCAGACCTGGTTTAGATAGTTACCTGATCACTCAGACCTGGTTTAGATAGTTACCTGATCACTCAGACCTGGTTTAGATAGTTACCTGATAACTCAGACCTGGTTTAGATAGTTACATGATCACTCAGACCTGGTTTAGATAGTTACCTGATCACTCAGACCCGGTTTAGATAGTTACCTGATCACTCAGACCTGGTTTAGATAGTTACATGATCACTCAGACCGGGTTTAGATAGTTACCTGATCACTCAGACCTGGTTTAGATAGTTACCTGATCACTCAGACCTGGTTTAGATAGTTACCTGATCACTCAGACCTGGTTTAGATAGTTACATGATCACTCAGACCTGGTTTAGATAGTTACCTGATCACTCAGACCTGGTTTAGATAGTTACCTGATCACTCAGACCTGGTTTAGATAGTTACCTGATCACTCAGACCTGGTTTAGATAGTTACCTGATCACTCAGACCTGGTTTAGATAGTTACCTGATCACTCAGACCTGGTTTAGATAGTTACCTGATCACTCAGACCTGGTTTAGATAGTTACATGATCACTCAGACCTGGTTTAGATAGTTACCTGATCACTCAGACCTGGTTTAGATAGTTACCTGATCACTCAGACCTGGTTTAGATAGTTACCTGATCACTCAGACCTGGTTTAGATAGTTACATGATCACTCAGACCTGGTTTAGATAGTTACCTGATCACTCAGACCTGGTTTAGATAGTTACCTGATCACTCAGACCTGGTTTAGATAGTTACCTGATCACTCAGACCTGGTTTAGATAGTTACCTGATCACTCAGACCTGGTTTAGATAGTTACCTGATCACTCAGACCTGGTTTAGATAGTTACCTGATCACTCAGACCTGGTTTAGATAGTTACCTGATAACTCAGACCTGGTTTAGATAGTTACCTGATCACTCAGACCTGGTTTAGATAGTTACCTGATCACTCAGACCTGGTTTAGATAGTTACCTGATAACTCAGACCTGGTTTAGATAGTTACATGATCACTCAGACCTGGTTTAGATAGTTACCTGATCACTCAGACCTGGTTTAGATAGTTACCTGATCACTCAGACCTGGTTTAGATAGTTACATGATCACTCAGACCGGGTTTAGATAGTTACCTGATCACTCAGACCTGGTTTAGATAGTTACCTGATCACTCAGACCTGGTTTAGATAGTTACCTGATCACTCAGACCTGGTTTAGATAGTTACATGATCACTCAGACCGGGTTTAGATAGTTACCTGATCACTCAGACCTGGTTTAGATAGTTACCTGATCACTCAGACCTGGTTTAGATAGTTACCTGATCACTCAGACCTGGTTTAGATAGTTACCTGATCACTCAGACCTGGTTTAGATAGTTACCTGATCACTCAGACCTGGTTTAGATAGTTACCTGATCACTCAGACCCGGTTTAGATAGTTACATGATCACTCAGACCCGGTTTAGATAGTTACCTGATCACTCAGACCTGGTTTAGATAGTTACCTGATCACTCAGACCTGGTTTAGATAGTTACCTGATCACTCAGACCCGGTTTAGATAGTTACCTGATCACTCAGACCCGGTTTAGATAGTTACCTGATCACTCAGACCCGGTTTAGATAGTTACCTGATCACTCAGACCGGTTTAGATAGTTACCTGATCACTCAGACCGGTTTAGATAGTTACCTGATCACTCAGACCTGGTTTAGATAGTTACCTGATCACTCAGACCTGGTTTAGATAGTTACCTGATCACTCAGACCCGGTTTAGATAGTTACCTGATCACTCAGACCCGGTTTAGATAGTTACATGATCACTCAGACCCGGTTTAGATAGTTACCTGATCACTCAGACCCGGTTTAGATAGTTACCTGATCACTCAGACCTGGTTTAGATAGTTACATGATCACTCAGACCTGGTTTAGATAGTTACCTGATCACTCAGACCTGGTTTAGATAGTTACCTGATCACTCAGACCTGGTTTAGATAGTTACATGATCACTCAGACCGGGTTTAGATAGTTACCTGATAACTCAGACCTGGTTTAGATAGTTACCTGATCACTCAGACCTGGTTTAGATAGTTACCTGATCACTCAGACCTGGTTTAGATAGTTACCTGATCACTCAGACCTGGTTTAGATAGTTACCTGATCACTCAGACCAGGTTTAGATAGTTACCTGATCACTCAGACCAGGTTTAGATAGTTACCTGATCACTCAGACCGGTTTAGATAGTTACATGATCACTCAGACCGGTTTAGATAGTTACCTGATCACTCAGACCAGGTTTAGATAGTTACCTGATCACTCAGACCCGGTTTAGATAGTTACCTGATCACTCAGACCTGGTTTAGATAGTTACATGATCACTCAGACCTGGTTTAGATAGTTACCTGATCACTCAGACCTGGTTTAGATAGTTACCTGATCACTCAGACCCGGTTTAGATAGTTACCTGATCACTCAGACCCGGTTTAGATAGTTACCTGATCACTCAGACCCGGTTTAGATAGTTACCTGATCACTCAGACCTGGTTTAGATAGTTACCTGATCACTCAGACCTGGTTTAGATAGTTACCTGATCACTCAGACCTGGTTTAGATAGTTACCTGATCACTCAGACCTGGTTTAGATAGTTACATGATCACTCAGACCGGGTTTAGATAGTTACCTGATAACTCAGACCTGGTTTAGATAGTTACCTGATCACTCAGACCTGGTTTAGATAGTTACCTGATCACTCAGACCTGGTTTAGATAGTTACCTGATAACTCAGACCTGGTTTAGATAGTTACATGATCACTCAGACCTGGTTTAGATAGTTACCTGATCACTCAGACCCGGTTTAGATAGTTACCTGATCACTCAGACCTGGTTTAGATAGTTACATGATCACTCAGACCTGGTTTAGATAGTTACCTGATCACTCAGACCTGGTTTAGATAGTTACCTGATCACTCAGACCTGGTTTAGATAGTTACCTGATCACTCAGACCTGGTTTAGATAGTTACCTGATCACTCAGACCAGGTTTAGATAGTTACCTGATAACTCAGACCTGGTTTAGATAGTTACCTGATCACTCAGACCTGGTTTAGATAGTTACCTGATCACTCAGACCTGGTTTAGATAGTTACCTGATCACTCAGACCTGGTTTAGATAGTTACCTGATCACTCAGACCTGGTTTAGATAGTTACCTGATCACTCAGACCCGGTTTAGATAGTTACATGATCACTCAGACCCGGTTTAGATAGTTACCTGATCACTCAGACCTGGTTTAGATAGTTACCTGATCACTCAGACCCGGTTTAGATAGTTACCTGATCACTCAGACCCGGTTTAGATAGTTACATGATCACTCAGACCCGGTTTAGATAGTTACCTGATCACTCAGACCTGGTTTAGATAGTTACCTGATCACTCAGACCTGGTTTAGATAGTTACCTGATCACTCAGACCTGGTTTAGATAGTTACCTGATCACTCAGACCTGGTTTAGATAGTTACCTGATCACTCAGACCTGGTTTAGATAGTTACATGATCACTCAGACCGGGTTTAGATAGTTACCTGATAACTCAGACCTGGTTTAGATAGTTACCTGATCACTCAGACCTGGTTTAGATAGTTACCTGATCACTCAGACCTGGTTTAGATAGTTACCTGATCACTCAGACCTGGTTTAGATAGTTACATGATCACTCAGACCTGGTTTAGATAGTTACCTGATCACTCAGACCTGGTTTAGATAGTTACCTGATCACTCAGACCTGGTTTAGATAGTTACATGATCACTCAGACCGGGTTTAGATAGTTACCTGATCACTCAGACCTGGTTTAGATAGTTACCTGATCACTCAGACCTGGTTTAGATAGTTACCTGATCACTCAGACCTGGTTTAGATAGTTACATGATCACTCAGACCGGGTTTAGATAGTTACCTGATCACTCAGACCTGGTTTAGATAGTTACCTGATCACTCAGACCTGGTTTAGATAGTTACCTGATCACTCAGACCTGGTTTAGATAGTTACCTGATCACTCAGACCTGGTTTAGATAGTTACCTGATCACTCAGACCTGGTTTAGATAGTTACCTGATCACTCAGACCCGGTTTAGATAGTTACATGATCACTCAGACCTGGTTTAGATAGTTACCTGATCACTCAGACCTGGTTTAGATAGTTACCTGATCACTCAGACCCGGTTTAGATAGTTACCTGATCACTCAGACCCGGTTTAGATAGTTACATGATCACTCAGACCCGGTTTAGATAGTTACCTGATCACTCAGACCCGGTTTAGATAGTTACCTGATCACTCAGACCCGGTTTAGATAGTTACCTGATCACTCAGACCCGGTTTAGATAGTTACCTGATCACTCAGACCTGGTTTAGATAGTTACCTGATCACTCAGACCTGGTTTAGATAGTTACCTGATCACTCAGACCCGGTTTAGATAGTTACCTGATCACTCAGACCCGGTTTAGATAGTTACATGATCACTCAGACCCGGTTTAGATAGTTACCTGATCACTCAGACCCGGTTTAGATAGTTACATGATCACTCAGACCTGGTTTAGATAGTTACCTGATCACTCAGACCTGGTTTAGATAGTTACCTGATCACTCAGACCTGGTTTAGATAGTTACATGATCACTCAGACCGGGTTTAGATAGTTACCTGATAACTCAGACCTGGTTTAGATAGTTACCTGATCACTCAGACCTGGTTTAGATAGTTACCTGATCACTCAGACCTGGTTTAGATAGTTACCTGATCACTCAGACCTGGTTTAGATAGTTACCTGATCACTCAGACCTGGTTTAGATAGTTACCTGATCACTCAGACCTGGTTTAGATAGTTACCTGATCACTCAGACCCGGTTTAGATAGTTACATGATCACTCAGACCCGGTTTAGATAGTTACCTGATCACTCAGACCTGGTTTAGATAGTTACCTGATCACTCAGACCCGGTTTAGATAGTTACCTGATCACTCAGACCCGGTTTAGATAGTTACCTGATCACTCAGACCCGGTTTAGATAGTTACCTGATCACTCAGACCCGGTTTAGATAGTTACCTGATCACTCAGACCCGGTTTAGATAGTTACCTGATCACTCAGACCCGGTTTAGATAGTTACCTGATCACTCAGACCTGGTTTAGATAGTTACCTGATCACTCAGACCCGGTTTAGATAGTTACCTGATCACTCAGACCCGGTTTAGATAGTTACATGATCACTCAGACCCGGTTTAGATAGTTACCTGATCACTCAGACCTGGTTTAGATAGTTACCTGATCACTCAGACCTGGTTTAGATAGTTACCTGATAACTCAGACCCGGTTTAGATAGTTACATGATCACTCAGACCCGGTTTAGATAGTTACATGATCACTCAGACCTGGTTTAGATAGTTACCTGATCACTCAGACCTGGTTTAGATAGTTACCTGATCACTCAGACCCGGTTTAGATAGTTACATGATCACTCAGACCCGGTTTAGATAGTTACCTGATCACTCAGACCTGGTTTAGATAGTTACCTGATCACTCAGACCCGGTTTAGATAGTTACCTGATCACTCAGACCTGGTTTAGATAGTTACCTGATAACTCAGACCTGGTTACTAGAGGTCAAAGGTTGATCTCATACCTGGCTGTAGATCCTGTTGATGTCTTCTGGGTGACAGACTATCACGTGCTGGTTGAGGATCTCTGCCCTGAGGTCTCTCCTCTCTCCAGGACTTTGGTTGACCGGCAGAGGGGCCTCGTACTCCTCATAGACCCGGGCTCTCCTCTTCGGGGCCCGGAACTCTGCCTGCATGCTGCCGGGACCGAGTCAGACCCTCAGACAGGTGTTTCCAACGCTTTACCTGGACTGGCTGTTAGGAGACTCGCTGCTGACGTTAGCTTTCACCAAAATTAGCCTGTTAGCCATTTAGCTCCCTCCATTGTTCTCTAATGGCTCTGTTAGCATGTTAGCCTGTTAGCTTGTTAACAGAGGATTTATTTCAGGAACGTGTAGATTTCATTCATTCATAAAATCCTCTGCCGGGGTTGTTTTGCTGTCGGACGCTATGGTGTAACAAAATGATGGTCCGACTGGAAACGCTATCTTAATGAACCCGTTCCGCCTTCTGTCTGATTGGCTGATAGGTATTTGGGATAATCAGTGGTTATGATGCTGTAAATTAATGTTTTCATAGATGTATAAAAAATAGATGCCACTGTGATTTATTATAAATCAAGATACCAACGTGTTAACCTTCAGGTTTCCTCTAATTGCTTAATTAACTTCAAAGTTAATGTTCATGTCTGTGAGTAGATGATCTAAAGTAAGAAATATGATGTGCTGACTTATTTTAGATAGATAAACTTCCTTTAACTAGATTACTGGTCAACAAACAGCAGCAACAACTAATTTAGTTTGTTAACTTCATTTCGAGTTGTTCAATAAATCAGTTGTTATGTATATAACCAGTGTTTTATATATATATATATATATATATATATATATATATATATAACAACTGCTTGAACTCTGTTTTCTGAGTGTTTTATATTTTCCACGTTTATCTGGACTCATTGGATGAGTTTGGCACATACAGTCCTGTGAGAAAGTATTTACCCTGATTTCTGTTTTTTCTTCGGTGTATTTGTCACACTTAAACTTTTCAGATCATCAAAGACATTTCTGAGGCTCTGGGACTCCAGCCAACCACTCTGAGAGCCATTACCCACAAATGGAGAAAACTGTGAACAGTGGTGAACCTTCCCAGGAGAGGCCGGCCTACCAACATGACTCCAAGAGAACATGGACGACTCATCCAGGAGGTCCCAGAAGAACCCAGAACCACATCTAAAGACCTGCAGGCCTCACTGACTCAGTTAAGGTCAGAGGTCATGATTCAACTATCAGAAAGAGACTGGGCAACAACGGCATCATGGGAGAGTTCCAAGGCCAAAGGCTCGTCTCACATTTGACTAAGAACATCCTGATGATCCCAAAGACTTCTGGGAAATATTCTGAGGACTGACCAGACAGAAGAGGAACTTTCTGGAAGGTGTGCGTCCCGTTCATCTGGAGTCAAACTAACACAGAAGAACATCAGACCAGCAGTCAGACATGGTGGTGGTAGTGTGATGGTCTGGACCAGGACCTGGACCACTACAACCATGAATTCTGCTCTCTAGCAGAAAATCCTGAAGGAGAATGTCCAACCATCAGTTCATGACCTCAAGATCAAGACCACTTGGGTTCTGGAGCAGGACCATGATCCCAAACACACTAGCAAGTCCACCTCTGGATGGACTAAAGACTAGATGAAGGTTCTGGAGTGGTCTAGTCAAAGTCTGGACTTGGATCTGACTGAGATGCTGTGACCTTAAACAGGAAGTTCATGCTGGAAAACCCTCCAATGAGAGCTATGCTGCAGAGAAGAATGGGACAGCATTCCTCCACAGGGATGTTAGAGACTCACTGACAGTTATCAGAGATGTTATCAGGGTTAGGGGGGAGGACTGTTTCACAGAGGACCAGGTAGGTTTGGATGGATTTACCCTGAATAATGAAACCATCATTTAAACTCTGACTTTATTAACTCAGGTTATCTTTGTCTGATATGAAAGGTTGGTCTGAAACATTTAAGTCTGACAAATATGAAAAAATAACATGACTGTGATTCTAATATTTACAAATTCATGACAGATTGATCATGTTTTCTTCATCTATAGAATATTTTGGTATTAAAATAGACTTGGGGCCACATTCAGTAAGGAGGAGGGCCACATGTGGCCCCTGAGCTGCTGGTTGCCCACCCCTGTAGTAGATGTTAGGATTTTATTTTTCTATAGTGTCAGCATGTTAGTTTAGCACCAAGCTACAGTCTGTGCAAAGAGAAGGAATAAAAAGACATGTTCCCTGTTGTAACTGAACATTAGAATCATCAGGATGAGTCAAAGAGGACGGTCTAAAGTCACATATTCTATTAATAACTCAGATATTCTCATTTCACACCCTCATCATTTACAGATAGACCTGCTGCTTTAGCTTCATATGGCTCTGCTGCGTCTCTCTGAGTCTTTTATATTTTTATGGTGTGTTTTAAGCGTGTTTAATGGTTTTAAATGTGCCACCCTTTTTAATAGTCTATTTTTATAAATCTGGTTTTCCTCACTAGTTTATATCTGCACACAAAAGTGGATGAAAAAAGAGTTTTTATTCTCAGAAAGATTACAGGGAACAGAAATACAAACAACAGAAATGATCAATAATGTTCTTGGTCTGCTGACAGAGATGAAGGCTCTCTCTTCCACATTAGATCTGCTGATACCAGACAGGGCTGTTACCATGTGTCAGAGAGCTCAAACCTCCTGGTTGTTCTCAGACCGATGCTGGACCAGGTGAGGCTGGAGGTTCTCACCTGTAGTGTTGGAGATGCCGGTGTGAAGATCTGACGTCCCGTTAAAGTCTCTGAGGACCAACAGAGGGACACTGCTTAGACTCCTAGCTTTAACAGAAACCACCATTAGAGCTCATGATTAATCTCAGCATTACTGTAGTTAATCGTGATTAATCACATCCTTTTATAGCATTTTAAAATCCACTATTTGCACTTAAAACTGGTTTGAGACATTTTGGATTTTCTCCTGTCTTATACTAAGGGTTAATCACTTCCTGTGGAGTCAGAGTTCTGGGTGTGATAGTGGAAAGGTCCAGAAGGTTCTGCTGACTCTGACTCTTCCACTGAGCTTCTGTGAGGTTTTAAAAAGAAATGAGACAGTAAGGACTCTACATCTCTGTAACTCCTCCTGCAGCTCCTGATGAACTCCTCCCCTCGAGGCCGTGCTCCTTTTACTCCTCCATGACTGGCCGATCACGCTGAATGTTCTACCCTGAGGAAAGCCCCGTTTGTTTACCTGTTGATGTTGTCAAGGGCAGGAGCAACGAGGAGGCAGCAGGAGGTCTTGTGTCCGTTAGTGAAGGGGGAGGGGAGGCTGACCGGCGCCTCCTGCAGTCTGCTCCCCTTCAGCTCCTCCCCACAGCTGGGACACTCCTCTGGGACGGAGAAACAGAAGATCTCCTTCTGACAGTGACTCAGCCGGATCACGCTTCTATCCATCTCCTCTCCTAGCCTCCCCTTTACCTCCTAGACTCCTCCTTAACTCCTCTTTTAACTCCTAGACTCCTCTTTTAACTCTTAGATTCCTTCTTTACCTCCTAGACTCCTCCTTTAACTCCTAAACTCCTCCTTTAATTCCTAGACTCCTTCTTTACCTCCTAGACTCCTCCTTTACCTCCTAGACTCCTCCTTTAACTCCTAAACTCCTCCTTTAATTCCTAGACTCCTTCTTTACCTCCTAGACTCCTCCTTTACCTCCTAGACTCCTCCTTTAACTCCTAAACTCCTCCTTTAATTCCCAGACTCCTTCTTTACCTCCTAGACTCCTTCTTTACCTCCTAGACTCCTCCTTTAACTCCTACAATCCTTCTTTACTTCCTAGACTCCTCCTTTACCGCCTAGATTCCTCCTTTACCTCCTAGACTCCTCCTTTACCTCCTAGACTCCTCCTTTAACTCCTAGACTCCTCCTTTAACTCCTAGACTCCTTCTTTAACTCCTAGACTCCTCCTTTACCTCCTAGACTCCTCCTTTAACTCCTAGACTCCTCCTTTAACTCCTAGACTCCTCCTTTACCTCCTAGACTCCTCCTTTAACTCCTACAATCCTTCTTTACTTCCTAGACTCCTCCTTTACCGCCTAGATTCCTCCTTTAACTCCTAGACTCCTCCTTTACCTCCTAGACTCCTCCTTTAACTCCTAGACTCCTCCTTTACCTCCTAGACTCCTCCTTTAACTCCTAAAATCCTCCTTTAACTCCTAAAATCCTCCTTTAACTCCTAGACTCCTCCTTTAACTCCTAGACTCCTCCTTTACCTCCTAAACTCCTCCTTTAACTCCTAAAATCCTCCTTTAACTCCTAAAATCCTCCTTTAACTCCTAGACTCCTCCTTTAACTCCTAGACTCCTCCTTTAACTCCTAGACTCCTTCTTTAACTCCTAAAATCCTCCTTTAACTCCTAGACTCCTCCTTTACCTCCTAGTCTCCTCCTTTAACTCCTAGACTCCTCCTTTAACTCCTAAAACCCTCCTTTAACTCCTAGACTCCTCCTTTGCCTCCTAGACTCCTCCTTTAACTCCTAGACTCCTCCTTTAACTCCTAAAATCCTCCTTTAACTCCTAGACTCCTCCTTTAACTCCTAGACTCCTCCTTTACCTCCTAGACTCCTCCTTTAACTCCTAGACTCCTCCTTTAACTCCTAAAATCCTCCTTTAACTCCTAGACTCCTCCTTCAACTCCTAAAATCCTCCTTTAACTCCTAGACACCTCCTTTACCTCCTTAACTCCTCCTTTACCTCCTAGACTCCTCCTTTACCTCCTAGACTCCTCCTTTACCTCCTAGACTCCTCCTTTACCTCCTAGACTCCTCCTTTAACTCCTAAAATCCTCCTTTACCTCCTAGACTCCTCCTTTAACTCCTAGACTCCTCCTTTAACTCCTAAAATCCTCCTTTAACTCCTAAAATCCTCCTTTAACTCCTAGACTCCTCCTTTAACTCCTAGACTCCTCCTTTAACTCCTAGACTCCTTCTTTAACTCCTAAAATCCTCCTTTAACTCCTAGACTCCTCCTTTACCTCCTAGTCTCCTCCTTTAACTCCTAGACTCCTCCTTTAACTCCTAAAACCCTCCTTTAACTCCTAGACTCCTCCTTTGCCTCCTAGACTCCTCCTTTAACTCCTAGACTCCTCCTTTAACTCCTAAAATCCTCCTTTAACTCCTAGACTCCTCCTTTAACTCCTAGACTCCTCCTTTACCTCCTAGACTCCTCCTTTAACTCCTAGACTCCTCCTTTAACTCCTAAAATCCTCCTTTAACTCCTAGACTCCTCCTTCAACTCCTAAAATCGTCCTTTAACTCCTAGACACCTCCTTTACCTCCTTAACTCCTCCTTTAACTCCTAGACTCCTCCTTTACCTCCTAGACTCCTCCTTTACCTCCTAGACTCCTCCTTTAACTCCTAGACTCCTCCTTTACCTCCTAGACTCCTCCTTTAACTCCTAAAATCCTCCTTTACCTCCTAAACTCCTCCTTTAACTCCTAGACTCCTCCTTTAACTCCTAAAATCCTCCTTTAACTCCTAAAATCCTCCTTTAACTCCTAAAATCCTCCTTTACCTCCTAGACTCCTCCTTTAACTCCTAGACTCCTCCTTTAACTCCTAGACTCCTCCTTTAACTCCTAAAATCCTCCTTTAACTCCTAAAACCCTCCTTTAACTCCTAGACTCCTCCTTTACCTCCTAGACTCCTCCTTTAACTCCTAAAACCCTCCTTTAACTCCTAGACTCCTCCTTTACCTCCTAGACTCCTCCTTTACCTCCTAGACTCCTCCTTTAACTCCTAAAATCCTCCTTTACCTCCTAGACTCCTCCTTTAACTCCTAGACTCCTCCTTTAACTCCTAAAATCCTCCTTTAACTCCTAAAATCCTCCTTTAACTCCTAAAACCCTCCTTTAACTCCTAGACTCCTCCTTTACCTCCTAGACTCCTCCTTTTACTCCTAGACTCCTCCTTTAACTCCTAAAATACTCCTTTAACTCCGAGACTCCTCCTTTACCTCCTAGACTCCTCCTTTACCTCCTAGACTCCTCCTTTAACTCCTAGACTCCTCCTTTAACTCCTAAAATCCTCCTTTAACTCCTAAAATCCTCCTTTAACTCCTAAAATCCTCCTTTAACTCCTAGACTCCTCCTTTACCTCCTAGACTCCTCCTTTTACTCCTAGACTCCTCCTTTAACTCCTAAAATACTCCTTTAACTCCGAGACTCCTCCTTTAACTCCTAGACTCCTCCTTTACCTCCTAGACTCCTCCTTTAACTCCTAAAATACTCCTTTAACTCCGAGACTCCTCCTTTACCTCCTAGACTCCTCCTTTAACTCCTAAAATACTCCTTTAACTCCTAGACTCCTCCTTTACCTCCTAGACTCCTCCTTTTACTCCTAGACTCCTCCTTTAACTCCTAAAATACTCCTTTAACTCCTAGACTCCTCCTTTACCTCCTAGACTCCTCCTTTAACTCCTAAAATACTCCTTTAACTCCTAGACTCCTCCTTTACCTCCTAGACTCCTCCTTTTACTCCTAGACTCCTCCTTTAACTCCTAAAATACTCCTTTAACTCCGAGACTCCTCCTTTACCTCCTAGACTCCTCCTTTACCTCCTAGACTCCTCCTTTAACTCCTAGACTCCTCCTTTAACTCCTAAAATCCTCCTTTAACTCCTAAAATCCTCCTTTAACTCCTAAAATCCTCCTTTACCTCCTAGACTCCTCCTTTAACTCCTAGACTCCTCCTTTAACTCCTAAAATCCTCCTTTAACTCCTAAAATCCTCCTTTAACTCCTAGACTCCTCCTTTACCTCCTAGACTCCTCCTTTAACTCCTAGACTCCTCCTTTAACTCCTAGACACCTCCTTTAACTCCTAAAATCCTCCTTTAATTCCTAAAATCCTCCTTTAACTCCTAAAATCCTCCTTTAACTCCTAGACTCCTCCTTTAACTCCTAAAATCCTCCTTTAACTCCAGTCTTCGCTTCAGTCCTTGTAGTCCTGGTTCAGCTCCAACCAGTCTTCTTACTCCTCCTGAGTCTGTTTTTACTCCTCTTTGAAGTGCTCCTCTTGTTAACACCCTGTCCTCCTGTTTCTCCTCATGCTTCTGCTTTGGTCCTTTGGAAACTTCTCAGCTCCTTCTGTCAGGAGTTTGATCTCTTTTACTCCTCCTCTCAGTCCTGTAGTGCTCCCTGTTCTCCTCTGCTCCTCCTTGACTCCTCCTCTCAGTCCTGTAGTGCTCCCTGTTCTCCTCTGCTCCTCCTTGACTCCTCCTCTCAGTCCTTCAGTTAAACTTCTGTTCTCTTTTAGTCCTGAAATCTTCTCCTCCTGTCGTCTCCTCACCTCTCTACCTTGTGTTCTCCTCCTCTCGTCTGTCCCTCTCTTACCTTTTCCTCCTTCTCCTGCCCTCCTCATGCTCACACCTGGTTGCTAGGTAACAGCCTATCCAGCGTCTCCACTGCGTGGCTCCGTCCTATCATGTGGTAGGATCTGTCTGACTGACAGCCATGTGACCCCGGCTCACCTGTTCCTGCTTCAGTCTGAGCAGGTGACCTTCGGACTGTGTTGCTGGTGTCGTCATGGAGACAGACGTTGACCTGTGGGCGGGGTTTGTGTGGCTGTAAAGGTGACTGCTTTCCAGAATAAGTTCTTGATCCAGGAAAACGATTAAATCTAAACATCAGACACCTGCTGAAGAAAACCCTTTCAAAATAAAATCAAATATTAAATCTAAACATCAGACACCTGCTGAAGAAAACCCTTTCAAAATAAAATCAAATATTAAATCTAAACATCAGACACCTGCTGAAGAAAACCCTTTCAAAATAAAATCAAATAACGTTTAGAAATAATACAACTTTTGGCCTTCAGTAGAAAAGACTGAATCTATAACTCTAAAGCTTTCATTTGAGTACCTGGTGGTGTGAATGTGAAAGTACAACTACAATTCCAAAAAAGTTGGGTCGCTGTGTAAAGTGTAAATAAAAGCAGAAGTCAGTGATTGTAAATTCTCATATTTGACTCAAATTAGAGCAGAAACAACAGGTCAGATGTTGAACTGAGACATTCGACCATTTCAGGAATAATATTAGCTCATTTTAAATTTCATGGCTGCAACACATCTCAAAAAAGTAGGGACAGGGATATGAAAGGCTGGAAAAGTAAGTGTTACTAATGACAAACAGGTGGAGGAGCATTTTAGCACTAATAAGGTTAAATGTCCTCCAGTCAGTGACATGACTGGGTATACAAGGAGCATTTTAGAGAGACAGAGTCTCCAACGAATGTTCCTCAGTGTAAAATAGCTCAGATTTTGAATCTCCCTCCATCTCCAGTCCATAATATCATCAACAGATTCAGAGAATCTGGAGAAATCTCTGAGAGCAAGGGATCAGGCTGAAGGGGCCCTCAGGGGCCACGTCATTAAAAACAGCCATGATTCTGTAGTGAAATCACTGCATGGGCTCAGGAACAATCCAGAAATCATCGTCTGTCAACACAGTTGGCTGTGCCATCCACCAATGACAGTTAAAGCTGGATCATGGAGAGAAGAAGCCATATGTGACCAGGATCCAGAAACACAGAGGTCCGTCTTCTCTGGACCAAAGCTCATTTAACATGGACTGAGGAAACATGGAAAACTGTTCTGTGGTCAGAGGAAACATGGAAAACTGTTCTGTGGTCAAGAAAGAGCAGAGGGAGCATCCAGCTGGTTCTCCTGGCTCAGGTCTAAAGCCTGCATCTCTGATGGGATGGGGTTGCATTAGTGCCTATGGCGTGGGCAGCTCTAACATCTGGAAAGGAACTATCAATGCTGAACAGTAGAGAGAGCTTTTAGAGACACACATGCTCCCATCAACGTCTCTGTCAGCAAGACCATGCTAAACCACAGACCACATCCATCACAACAGCATGGCTTCACAGGAGGAGAGTCTGGGTCCTGAACTGGTCTGCCTGCAGTCCAGACCTTTCACCATAGAAAACATTTGGAGCATCAGAAAAGGAAAAATCCAGCAAAGAAGACCCAGATAGAATCCTACAAAAGCCAAGAATGGGACAACATTCCTCTCTATCAGCTCTCCTCACTTCCAGACGTTAACAGACTGTTGTTAAAGAAGAGAGAATGCTACACCATGGTAAACATGCTCCTGTCTCTACTTTTCTGAGACGTGTTGCTGCCATCAGATTTAAGCTGAGCTGATATTTCTATAAAATGTTAAAACATCTCAGTTTGGGAGCGCAGATGGTCGAGTGGTTTAAAGCGCTACCCATGTACGCGGGCAGCCCGGGTTTGAACCGCATGTCTGTCCCCACTCTCTTCCCTGTGTCCGAATCTATCCACTGTCCTTCCGCTGTCAAATAAAGGCATGAAAAAGCCCAAAAATAAATCTTTAAAAAAAAGTCTCAGTTTGACCTCTGATCTGCTGTTTCTGTTCTATTGTGGATCAAATATGGGTTTATGACTGACTTCTGTTTTTGTTTAGATTTTACCCAGTGACCCGACATCTCATAAATGAGAATATTATTGAAAGTGTATTTTTATGCCTCCGTGTTGGCTCAGACCGTGTGTTTCTTGTGTAAAATGCTTCACAGACGAAGGCCACCAGCCTGAGGCCCTGCTGAGAGGTGATGGTGTTTCAGCCTTCATCTCGTCTGTCTGATATTCAAAACTTCAGATATCTCAGGATTAAGCGTCTAAACAAGTGTCTGTTTTATCTCTATAATTACCAGGGTAATAAAAACATGTTTATCACATGTGCTGAGCTCAAAGCCTCATGAACCACTGATCCTTTCAAAATAAAAGACTGCCGTGTTTTCAGTCTGAATGTAGGTCAGCTGTTTCCATCTCAGCTGTCGGCGTGTTGGTGATCTGTCAGATCAGGTGTGGTGCAGACGGTCGGACAAACGGCGTCACGTGTGAAACAAACCTTTATCATGTTTCAGTGACCACGCTGAGAACAGCAGAGCTTCGTGCTCCTGACTTTACTGTGGTATTTATTCTAAACAAGGCCTGATAGACCAACACTCATCATTTCATCTGGTTATTCAAAAACGATGTCTTTGTCTATTAATGCATATATACTATGTTTTCTGGGTTGATTTGAAACCAAATGTGGTTCTAGGTAACTGAAAAAGTCCTGTAGAGCTCATAAACATGTTTAACTGTTACTGATCAGATCTCTGAGACCTTTACATCACATTATCTGTTTTTAACAAACATACACTTATTTCAGAAACTTCTTATTCTCATAAATATATATCTTTATTTTCTTATTTAAGATCTTAGACTCCTGTTCTTTGCTTTTTGTTAATGCTGCTGCTCATAGTGCCTTGAATTTCTCCAAATATTATATGAATCAGCTATTTTTATTTGTAAGTCTCCCTCTGTTACACAGCTAGTATTACATAAAAATGTTATTTGAGTATAAACCTATAATTCACTGATTCAAAAAGGAAATGTAAATGTTCTTTAAACACTAGAGGACCAATCAGAAAGCCACCAGGACAGCGGCCATCTACAAAGCTTTGAAAAACTCTCTTACTTAAAATGGTTTCTTTTTCCTTCATAATGTATTATCATTAGTGCTGTCAAATGAGTAAAACTTTCAATCAAATTAATCACGATGATGGATTAATCCACATTAATATGTTAATTTTGACAGACCTAATTATCACTCATCAGTGGTATAATCAAGTATGGCCACGCAATAATACAGACAGGAGAAGAAAATAATCACAAACTTTTATACCATAAGTTCACAAAGTTTTCAACCCGTGGCCCCAAAAATACCCACATTCATAGCTACAGTAGATTTGCATTCATAGCTACAGTAGATCTGCATTCATAGCTACAGTAGACCTGCATTCATAGCTACAGTAGACCTGCATTCATAGCTACAGTAGACCTGCATTCATAGCTACAGTAGACCTGCATTCATAGCTACAGTAGACCTGCATTCATAGCTACAGTAGACCTGCATTCATAGCTACAGTAGACCTGCATTCATAGCTACAGTAGATCTGCATTCATAGCTACAGTAGACCTGCATTCATAGCTACAGTAGACCTGCATTCATAGCTACAGTAGACCTGCATTCATAGCTACAGTAGATCTGCATTCATAGCTACAGTAGACCTGCATTCATAGCTACAGTAGACCTGCATTCATAGCTACAGTAGATCTGCATTCATATCTACAGTAGATCTGCATTCATAGCTACATTAGACCTGCATTCATAGCTACAGTAGATCTACATTCATAGCTACAGTAGACTCACATTCATAGCTATAGTAGATCTGCTTTCATAGCTACATTAGACCCAAATTCATAGCTCCAGTAGACCCACATTCATAGCTACAGTAGACTCACATTCATAGCTACAGTAGACCTGCATTCATAGCTACAGTAGACCCGCATTCATAGCTACAGTAGACCTGCATTCATAGCTACAGTAGACCTGCATTCATAGCTACAGTAGACCTGCATTCATAGCTACAGTAGACCCACATTCATAGCTACAGTAGACCTGCATTCATAGCTACAGTAGACTCACATTCATAGCTACAGTAGACCTGCATTCATAGCTACAGTAGACCCACATTCATAGCTACAGTAGACCTGCACTCATAGCTACAGTAGACCTGCATTCATAGCTACAGTAGACTCACATTCATAGCTACAGTAGACCTGCATTCATAGCTACAGTAGACCCACATTCATAGCTACAGTAGATCTGCATTCATAGCTACAGTAGATCCACATTCATAGCTATAGTAGATCTGCTTTCATAGCTACAGTAGACCCAAATTCATAGCTCCAGTAGACCCACATTCATAGCTACATTAGACCCACATTCATAGCTACAGTAGATCTACATTCATAGCTACAGTAGACTCACATTCATAGCTATAGTAGATCTACATTCATAGCTACAGTAGACCCAAATTCATAGCACCAGTAGACCCACATTCATAGCTACATTAGACCCACATTCATAGCTACAGTAGACCTGCATTCATAGCTACAGTAGACTCACATTCATAGCTACAGTAGATCTGCTTTCATAGCTACAGTAGACCCAAATTCATAGCTCCAGTAGACCCACATTCATAGCTACAGTAGACCCAAATTCATAGCTCCAGTAGACCCACATTCATAGCTACATTAGACCCACATTCATAGCTCCAGTAGACCCACATTCATAGCTACAGTAGACCCACATTCATAGCTACAGTAGACCCGCATTCATAGCTACAGTAGACCTGCATTCATAGCTACAGTAGACCTGCATTCATAGCTACAGTAGACCTGCATTCATAGCTCCAGTAGACCCACATTCATAGCTACATTAGACCCACATTCATAGCTCCAGTAGACCCACATTCATAGCTACAGTAGACCCACATTCATAGCTACAGTAGACCTGCATTCATAGCTACAGTAGATCTGCATTCATAGCTACAGTAGATCTGCATTCATAGCTACAGTAGACCTGCATTCATAGCTACAGTAGATCTGCATTCATAGCTACAGTAGACCTGCATTCATAGCTACAGTAGACCTGCATTCATAGCTACAGTAGACCTGCATTCATAGCTACAGTAGACCTGCATTCATAGCTACAGTAGATCTGCATTCATAGCTACAGTAGACCTGCATTCATAGCTACAGTAGACCTGCATTCATAGCTACAGTAGACCTGCATTCATAGCTACAGTAGATCTGCATTCATAGCTACAGTAGACCTGCATTCATAGCTACAGTAGACTCACATTCATAGCTACAGTAGACCTGCATTCATAGCTACAGTAGACCCGCATTCATAGCTACAGTAGACCTGCATTCATAGCTACAGTAGACCTGCATTCATAGCTACAGTAGACCTGCATTCATAGCTACAGTAGACCCACATTCATAGCTACAGTAGACCTGCATTCATAGCTACAGTAGACTCACATTCATAGCTACAGTAGACCTGCATTCATAGCTACAGTAGACCCACATTCATAGCTCCAGTAGACTCACATTCATAGCTACAGTAGACCCACATTCATAGCTCCAGTAGACTCACATTTATAGCTACAGTAGACCCACATTTATTGCTACAGTCATCCCACATTCATAGCGACAGTAGACCCACATTCATCGCTACAGTAGACCCACATTCATAGCGACAGCAGACCCATATTCATAGCTACATTTGAGCCATATTTAAAGCTACAGTAAATCCACATTCATAGCTACAGTAGACCCACATTCATAGCTCCAGTAGACTCACATTTATAGCTACAGTAGACCCACATTTATTGCTACAGTCATCCCACATTCATAGCGACAGTAGACCCACATTCATCGCTACAGTAGACCCACATTCATAGCTACAGTAGATCCACATTCATAGCTCCAGTAGACTCACATTTATAGCTACAGTAGACCCACATTAATTGCTACAGTAGATCTACACTCATAGCTACAGTAGACCCAAATTCATAGCTCCAGTAGACCCACATTCATAGCTACAGTAGACTCACATTCATAGCTACAGTAGACCTGCATTCATAGCTACAGTAGACCCGCATTCATAGCTACAGTAGACCTGCATTCATAGCTACAGTAGACCTGCATTCATAGCTACAGTAGACCTGCATTCATAGCTACAGTAGACCCACATTCATAGCTACAGTAGACCTGCATTCATAGCTACAGTAGACCCACATTCATAGCTACAGTAGACCCACATTCATAGCTACAGTAGACCCACATTCATAGCTACAGTAGACCCACACTCATAGCTACAGTAGACCCACATTCATAGCTACAGTAGACCCACATTTATAGCTACAGTAGACCCACACTCATAACTACAGTAGACCCACATTTAGAGCTACATTAGACACACATTTATAGCTACAGTAGACCCACATTCATAGCTACAGTAGACCCAGATTGTTAGCTACAGTAGACCCACATTTGAAGCTACAGTAGACCCACACTCATAGCTATAGTAGACCAACATTCATGGCTACAGCCGTAGACATACATTCATAGCTACAGTAGCCTCACATTTATAGCTTCAGCAGACCCGAATTCATAGCTACAGTAGACCCGCATTCATAGCTACAGTAGACCCACATACATAGCTACAGTAGACCCACATTTAAAGCTACAGTAGACCCACATTGTTAGCTACAGTAGACCCACATTTAAAGCTACAGTAGACCCACACTCATAGCTACAGTAGACCCACACTCATAACTACAGTAGACCCACATTTAGAGCTACAGTAGACTCACACTTATAGCTACAGTAGACCCACATTGTTAGCTACAGTAGACCCACATTGTTAGCTACAGTAGACCCACATTGTTAGCTACAGTAGACCCACATTGTTAGCTACAGTAGACCCACATTGTTAGCTACAGTAGACCCACATTGTTAGCTACAGTAGACCCACATTTGAAGCTACAGTAGACCCACACTCATAGCTACAGTAGACCCACATTTAGAGCTACATTAGACACACATTTATAGCTACAGTAGACCCACATTCATAGCTACAGTAGACCCAGATTGTTAGCTACAGTAGACCCACATTTGAAGCTACAGTAGACCCACACTCATAGCTACAGTAGACCCACATTCATAGCTACAGTAGTCCCACATTCATAGCTACAGTAGATCTGCATTCATAGCTACAGTAGACCTGCATTCATAGCTACAGTAGACCTGCATTCATAGCTACAGTAGACCTGCATTCATAGCTACAGTAGACCTGCATTCATAGCTACAGTAGATCTGCATTCATAGCTACAGTAGACCTGCATTCATAGCTACAGTAGACCTGCATTCATAGCTACAGTAGACCTGCATTCATAGCTACAGTAGATCTGCATTCATAGCTACAGTAGACCTGCATTCATAGCTACAGTAGACCTGCATTCATAGCTACAGTAGATCTGCATTCATATCTACAGTAGATCTGCATTCATAGCTACATTAGACCCACATTCATAGCTCCAGTAGATCTACATTCATAGCTACAGTAGACTCACATTCATAGCTATAGTAGATCTGCTTTCATAGCTACAGTAGACCCAAATTCATAGCTCCAGTAGACCCACATTCATAGCTACAGTAGACCCACATTCATAGCTACAGTAGACCCACATTCATAGCTACAGTAGACCCACATTCATAGCTACAGTAGACCCACATTTATAGCTACAGTAGACCCACATTCATAGCTACAGTAGACCCACATTCATAGCTACAGTAGACCCACATTCATAGCTACAGTAGACCCACATTCATAGCTACAGTAGACCCACATTCATAGCTACAGTAGACTCACATTTATAGCTACAGTAGACCCACATTCATAGCTACAGTAGACCCACATTCATAGCTACAGTAGACCCACATTCATAGCTACAGTAGACCCACATTCATAGCTACAGTAGACCCACATTCATAGCTACAGTAGATCTGCATTCATAGCTACAGTAGACTCACATTCATAGCTACAGTAGACCTGCATTCTTAGCTACAGTAGACTCACATTCATAGCTACAGTAGACCTGCATTCATAGCTACAGTAGACCCGCATTCATAGCTACAGTAGACCTGCATTCATAGCTACAGAAGACCTGCATTCATAGCTACAGTAGACTCACATTCATAGCTACAGTAGACCTGCATTCATAGCTACAGTAGACCCACATTCATAGCTACAGTAGACCTGCATTCATAGCTACAGTAGACCTGCATTCATAGCTACAGGTAGACTCACATTTATAGCTACAGTAGACCCACATTTATTGCTACAGTCATCCCACATTCATAGCGACAGTAGACCCACATTCATCGCTACAGTAGACCCACATTCATAGCGACAGCAGACCCATATTCATAGCTACATTTGAGCCATATTTAAAGCTACAGTAAATCCACATTCATAGCTACAGTAGACCCACATTCATAGCTACAGTAGACCCACATTCATAGCTACAGTAGACCCACATTTATAGCTAGAGTAGACCCACATTTGTAGCTACAGTAGACCCACATTTAGAGCTACAGTAGACCCATATTTATAGCTACAGTAGACCCACATTTATAGCTAGAGTAGACCCACATTTGTAGCTACAGTAGACCCACATTTATAGCTAGAGTAGACCCACATTGATAGCTACAGTAGACTCACATTTATAGCTACAGTAGACCCACATTCATAGCTACAGTAGACCCATGTTTATAGTTACAGTAGACCACATTCATAGCGACAGCAGACCCATATTCATAGCTACATTTGAGCCATATTTAAAGCTACAGTAAATCCACATTCATAGCTACAGTAGACCCACATTCATAGCTCCAGTAGACTCACATTCATAGCGACAGCAGACCCATATTCATAGCTACAGTAGACCTGCATTCATAGCTACAGTAGACCCGCATTCATAGCTACAGTAGACCTGCATTCATAGCTACAGTAGACCTGCATTCATAGCTACAGTAGACTCACATTCATAGCTACAGTAGACCTGCATTCATAGCTACAGTAGACCCACATTCGTAGCTACAGTAGACCTGCATTCATAGCTACAGTAGACCCACATTCATAGCTACAGTAGACCCACATTCATAGCTACAGTAGACCTGCATTCATAGCTACAGTAGACCCACATTCATAGCTACAGTAGACCTGCATTCATAGCTACAGTAGACCCACATTCATAGCTACAGTAGACCTGCATTCATAGCTACAGTAGACCCACATTCATAGCTACAGTAGACCTGCATTCATAGCTACAGTAGACCCACATTCATAGCTACAGTAGACCTGCATTCATAGCTACAGTAGACCCACATTCATAGCTACAGTAGACCTGCATTCATAGCTACAGTAGACCCACATTCATAGCTACAGTAGACCTGCATTCATAGCTACAGTAGACCCGCATTCATAGCTACAGTAGACCCACATTCATAGCTACAGTAGATCTGCATTCATAGCTACAGTAGACCCACATTCATAGCTACAGTAGACCTGCATTCATAGCACCAGTAGACCCACATTCATAGCTACAGTAGACCCACATTCATAGCTACAGTAGACCTGCATTCATAGCTACAGTAGACCCACATTCATAGCTACAGTAGACCCACATTCATAGCTACAGTAGACCCACATTCATAGCTACAGTAGACCCACATTCATAGCTACAGTAGACCCACATTCATAGCTACAGTAGACCCACATTCATAGCTACAGTAGACCCACATTCATAGCTACAGTAGACCCACATTCATAGCTACAGTAGACCCACATTCATAGCTACAGTAGACCCACATTCATAGCTACAGTAGACCCACATTCATAGCTACAGTAGACCCACATTCATAGCTACAGTAGACCCACATTCATAGCTACAGTAGACCCACATTCATAGCTACAGTAGACCCACATTCATAGCTACAGTAGACCCACATTCATAGCTACAGTAGACCCACATTCATAGCTACAGTAGACCTGCATTCATAGCTACAGTAGACCCACATTCATAGCTACAGTAGACCTGCATTCATAGCTACAGTAGACCCACATTCATAGCTACAGTAGACCCACATTCATAGCTACAGTAGACCCACATTCATAGCTACAGTAGACCCACATTTAGAGCTACATTAGACACACATTTATAGCTACAGTAGACCCACATTCATAGCTACAGTAGACCCACATTCATAGCTACAGTAGACCCACATTCATAGCTACAGTAGACCCACATTCATAGCTACAGTAGACCCACATTCATAGCTACAGTAGACCCACATTCATAGCTACAGTAGACCTGCATTCATAGCTACAGTAGACCCACATTCATAGCTACAGTAGACCTGCATTCATAGCTACAGTAGACCTGCATTCATAGCTACAGTAGATCTGCATTCATAGCTACAGTAGACCTGCATTCATAGCTACAGTAGACCCACATTCATAGCTACAGTAGACCTGCATTCATAGCTACAGTAGACCCACATTCATAGCTACAGTAGACCTGCATTCATAGCTACAGTAGACCCACATTCATAGCTACAGTAGACCTGCATTCATAGCTACAGTAGACCTGCATTCATAGCTATGGTAATTTACAGTTTACAATACAACCAATGTGAACTTGTAATTACAAAAATATACCAATATTTACAAACTCCATTTGAATTGTTAATGAAACAACTGTAGTTGGTAGTTAGCATCTATTGTTAGCTGTACTAGAATCCATGTATTTAATGTTCTTCCACTTTAGCACCAGAAGTTTCCCCCACATTCAGATTTACAGTCGCGGCCCCAGGAATGAGGTGGATACAAACGGATAATTTAATTAATTTAATAATTGAATGGATAATTTAAAACCATTCAACAATGGTTGGTTTGTGTGTGTTCTTCTGGAAGGCATCTCACAACCCCCACTCAGTCAGGGTCCTGACCCCGCAGGGGGTCCTGATCCCCAGTTTGAGAACCGCTGTTTTACGCAGACAAACATTTGGGGTTTTAAATGGTATTGTTAAGTGACTCATTGTCTTTTAAAGGGCAGACCTCAGTAAATAGAGGAATAAAGGGTAAATTCTCCACGACGGAGTAAGTATTTCTGACTGGTTAACCTTTGAACTCAGTAGGAACCTTCCTGTTGGGACTGTGGTTTCTACCCGGATCTGTCTGACCGGGGCACCAACGTGACAACTTGGAAACAGCCGTCATTTCTGAATCTGTGAAGCCCCGCGAGGAAGATGAGCACCAAACAGGTGACGTGTAGGTGAGTGTGTCACCTGTCTGCCAGTGTCTCACCTGTCTGTCCCTCTGTCTGTCTCGTGCTCTGTTCCTGACCGGGACCCGTTAGCCTCGTGCTAATGTTTTTAGCCGTTAGCTGCTAGCTGTTAGCCTGTGATCCGCTGTCCTCTGAGCCAGTCTGGAGTCAAACTCAGTCCTTCTGACCTGAACCCACCTGTCCCGGCTGTCCTCGACATTAACCCTCCTGAAGGACTAATGGGAGCGGTCTGACGGATTATCGAGGCCCCCTGATGAAAACGGTCCCAGTTCTGGTCTAGAGGTCCAGTAGAACCAGCAGCAGCAGATTAACGCTCCAGTTACAAATAAAGCCATGAAGAAGATTCTAGCACTGAGAGGACCAGAGCCCTCCTGTTAGCTTTAATCTGAACAACACTGTTAAAGCTCAGTACTAGATAGTATTAAATAGATATCATACAGTTACAGTAAGTGGACAAAAGTATTCAGCCAGCAGGGACTGCAGTGACACCACAGCAGCTCTAACAGCCTCCTCTCTCCTCTGAAGGCTTTCCAGAACATTCTGGAGTGTTCCTGTGAGAATGTGTGACCATTCATCCTGTAGAGCATTTATGAGGTTAGGACTCTGTGTGGACCAGTCCAGGTCTTCATCAGACCAGGTCTTTCTAGTCCTTCTCTGGTCTCTGGGCCACAGTCCTGCTGGAATAGAAAAGGGCCTTCTCCAGACTGTTGGAAGCATAGCATTGTCCAGAAGGTCTTGGTCTGCTGAAGCATTAAGATGGTCCCTCACTGGATATAAGGGGTCCAGCCCATACCCTGAAAACCAGCCCCAGACCATGATCCCTCCTCCACCAAACTTCACAGTCAGACAGGTAAAGTTCTCCCAGCATCCTCCAGACCCAGACTCACCATCTGACTGTAAACAGAGAAGATGATTGGTCACTCCTCAGTCCAGGGTTGGTGTGTTTTACTCCATCAGATCCTTGGTACTGGACTTGGTGATGTGAGGCTAGCATGCAGCTGTTACCATGGAAACCCATCCATGAAGCTCCTGCTGCAGTTTTAGTGTTTACATTAATGCCAGAGGAAGTTCAGAACTCTTCAGCAGAGACTGGGAGACTTTTACCCATGATCCTTAGCAGCCTGCTCCGTGGTTTGACCTGGTCTTCCTCTTCATGGCTGAGCTGCTGTTGTTCCTAAACTCTTCCACTTCCTAATAACATCACTGACAGCTGACCTTGGAATATCCAGCAGGGATGAATTATGTCAAAGGTGTCATCATCACTGAACCACGCTGGAGTCTCTAAGCTCTGCAGAACGACACTTTTAGGATCACACTTATTTTATAAATGGAAACTGCATGACTAAATGATGATTGTACACCTGTATCAGTGGGTCAGACATTACCTGCCTGACTGCACTGTTTCAGCTGTGAAGTCTGGTGGCAGAGGGATACTGGTATAGGGATAGTTTTCAGGGTTTGGGCTAGGCCTTCTAAAAAGAGTGGAGGCTGTTAGATCTGGAAAACTCCATATTAAAGTACATGTATTTAAATATATTGTCACCACAGTTCCTGTGGGTGTAACGGTCAAGCAGCTGAATACTTGTTTCCATGTAGTATATGGTGTATAGTCTATGGGGCACAGTCTATGGTGTATATGCTATGGAGTATAGTCTATGGAGTATAGTCTAAGGTGTAAAGTCTATGGAGTATATTCTATGGTGTATAGTCTATGGAGTAAAGTCTATGGTGTATATGCTATGGAGTATAGTCTATGGAGTATAGTCTATGGTGTAAAGTCTATGGAGTATATTCTATGGTGTATAGTCTATGGTGTAAAGTCTATGGTGTATATGCTATGGAGTATAGTCTATGGAGTATAGTCTAAGGTGTAAAGTCTATGGAGTATATTCTATGGTGTATAGTCTATGGAGTAAAGTCTATGGTGTATATGCTATGGAGTATAGTCTATGGAGTATAGTCTAAGGTGTAAAGTCTATGGAGTATATTCTATGGTGTATAGTCTATGGAGTAAAGTCTATGGTGTATATGCTATGGAGTATAGTCTATGGAGTATAGTCTATGGTGTAAAGTCTATGGAGTATATTCTATGGTGTATAGTCTATGGTGTATAGTCTATGGAGTAAAGTCTATGGAGTATATTCTATGGAGTATAGTCTATGGTGTATATGCTATGGAGTATAGTCTTTGGTGTATAGTCTATGGAGTATATTCTATGGTGTATAGTCTATGGTGTATAGTCTATGGTGTATATGCTATGGAGTATAGCCTATGGAGTATAGCCTATGGAGTATAGCCTATGGAGTATATTCTATGGTGTATAGTCTATGGTGTATAGTCTATAGAGTATAGTCTATGGTGTATAGTCTATGGTGTATATGCTATGGAGTATAGTCTATGGTGTATAGTCTATAGAGTATAGTCTATGGTGTATAGTCTATGGTGTATATGCTATGGAGTATAGTCTATGGTGTATAGTCTATAGAGTATAGTCTATGCTGTATATGCTATGGAGTATAGCCTATGGAGTATAGTCTATGGTGTATAGTCTATGGTGTATAGGCTATGGAGTATAGTCTATGGTGTATAGTCTATGGTGTATAGTCTATGCTGTATATGCTATGGAGTATAGCCTATGGAGTATAGTCTATGGTGTATAGTCTATGGTGTATAGGCTATGGAGTATAGTCTATGGTGTATAGTCTATGGTGTATATGCTATGGAGTATAGCCTATGGAGTATAGTCTATGGTGTATAGTCTATGGTGTATAGGCTATGGAGTATAGTCTATGGTGTATAGTCTATGGTGTATAGTCTATGGTGTATAGGCTATGGAGTATAGTCTATGGTGTATAGTCTATGGTGTATATGCTATGGAGTATAGTCTATGGTGTATAGTCTATGGTGTATAGGCTATAGAGTATAGCCTATGGAGTATAGTCTATGGTGTATAGTCTATGGAGTATATTCTATGATGTATAGTCTATGGTGTATAGTCTATGGAGTATAGTCTATGGTGTATAGTCTATGGTGTATATGCTATGGAGTATAGTCTATGGAGTATAGTCTATGGTGTAAAGTCTATGGAATTTATTCTATGGTGTATAGTCTATGGTGTATAGTCTATGGTGTATATGCTATGGAGTATAGTCTATGGAGTATAGTCTATGGTGTAAAGTCTATGGTGTATATGCTATGGAGTATAGTCTATGGAGTATAGTCTATGGTGTAGAGTCTATGGAGTATATTCAATGGTGTATAGTCTATGGTGTATATGCTATGGAGTATAGCCTATGGAGTATAGTCTATGGTGTATAGTCTATGGTGTATAGGCTATGGAGTATAGTCTATGGTGTATAGTCTATGGTGTATATGCTATGGAGTATAGCCTATGGAGTATAGTCTATGGTGTATAGTCTATGGTGTATAGGCTATGGAGTATAGTCTATGGTGTATAGTCTATGGTGTATAGGCTATGGAGTATAGTCTATGGTGTATAGTCTATGGTGTATAGGCTATGGAGTATAGTCTATGGTGTATAGTCTATGGTGTATAGGCTATGGAGTATAGCCTATGGAGTATAGTCTATGGTGTATAGTCTATGGAGTATATTCTATGGTGTATAGTCTATGGTGTATAGTCTATGGAGTATAGTCTATGGTGTATAGTCTATGGTGTATATGCTATGGAGTATAGTCTATGGAGTATAGTCTATGGTGTAAAGTCTATGGAATTTATTCTATGGTGTATAGTCTATGGTGTATAGTCTATGGTGTATATGCTATGGAGTATAGTCTATGGAGTATAGTCTATGGTGTAAAGTCTATGGAATTTATTCTATGGTGTATAGTCTATGGTGTATAGTCTATGGTGTATATGCTATGGAGTATAGTCTATGGAGTATAGTCTATGGTGTAGAGTCTATGGAGTATATTCTATGGTGTATAGTCTATGGTGTATAGTCTATAGAGTATAGTCTATGGTGTATAGTCTATGGTGTATAGGCTATGGAGTATAGTCTATGGTGTATAGTCTATGGTGTATAGTCTATGCTGTATATGCTATGGAGTATAGCCTATGGAGTATAGTCTATGGTGTATATGCTATGGAGTATAGTCTATGGAGTATAGTCTATGGTGTAAAGTCTATGGAATTTATTCTATGGTGTATAGTCTATGGTGTATAGTCTATGGTGTATATGCTATGGAGTATAGTCTATGGAGTATAGTCTATGGTGTAAAGTCTATGGTGTATATGCTATGGAGTATAGTCTATGGAGTATAGTCTATGGTGTAGAGTCTATGGAGTATATTCAATGGTGTATAGTCTATGGTGTATATGCTATGGAGTATAGCCTATGGAGTATAGTCTATGGTGTATAGTCTATGGAGTATATTCTATGGTGTATAGTCTATGGTGTATAGTCTATGGAGTATATTCTATGGTGTATAGTCTATGGTGTATATGCTATGGAGTATAGTCTATGGAGTATAGTCTATGGTGTAAAGTCTATGGAGTATATTCTATGGTGTATAGTCTATGGTGTATAGTCTATGGAGTATATTCTATGGTGTATAGTCTATGGTGTATAGTCTATGGAGTATATTCTATGGTGTATAGTCTATGGTGTATATGCTATGGAGTATAGTCTATGGAGTATAGTCTATGGTGTAGAGTCTATGGAGTATATTCAATGGTGTATAGTCTATGGTGTATATGCTATGGAGTATAGCCTATGGAGTATAGTCTATGGTGTATAGTCTATGGAGTATATTCTATGGTGTATAGTCTATGGTGTATAGTCTATGGAGTATATTCTATGGTGTATAGTCTATGGTGTATATGCTATGGAGTATAGCCTATGGAGTATAGCCTATGGAGTATAGCCTATGGAGTATAGTCTATGGTGTATAGTCTATGGAGTATATTCTATGGTGTATAGTCTATGGTGTATAGTCTATGGTGTATATGCTATGGAGTATAGCCTATGGAGTATAGCCTATGGAGTATAGCCTATGGAGTATAGTCTATGGTGTATAGTCTATGGAGTATATTCTATGGTGTATAGTCTATGGTGTATAGTCTATAGAGTATAGTCTATGGTGTATAGTCTATGGTGTATATGCTATGGAGTATAGTCTATGGTGTATAGTCTATGGAGTATATTCAATGGAGTATAGTCTATGGTGTATATGCTATGGTGTATATGCTATGGAGTATAGTCTATGGTGTATAGTCTATGGTGTATAGTCTATGCTGTATATGCTATGGAGTATAGCCTATGGAGTATAGTCTATGGTGTATAGTCTATGGTGTATAGGCTATGGAGTATAGTCTATGGTGTATAGTCTATGGTGTATAGTCTATGCTGTATATGCTATGGAGTATAGCCTATGGAGTATAGTCTATGGTGTATAGTCTATGGTGTATAGGCTATGGAGTATAGTCTATGGTGTAAAGTCTATGGTGTATAGGCTATGGAGTATAGTCTATGGTGTATAGTCTATGGTGTATAGGCTATGGAGTATAGTCTATGGTGTATAGTCTATGGTGTATATGCTATGGAGTATAGCCTATGGAGTATAGTCTATGGTGTATAGTCTATGGTGTATAGGCTATGGAGTATAGTCTATGGTGTATAGTCTATGGTGTATAGGCTATGGAGTATAGTCTATGGTGTATAGTCTATGGTGTATAGGCTATGGAGTATAGTCTATGGTGTATAGTCTATGGTGTATAGGCTATGGAGTATAGCCTATGGAGTATAGTCTATGGTGTATAGTCTATGGAGTATATTCTATGGTGTATAGTCTATGGTGTATAGTCTATGGAGTATAGTCTATGGTGTATAGTCTATGGTGTATAGTCTATGGAGTATAGTCTATGGTGTATAGTCTATGGTGTAAAGTCTATGGAATTTATTCTATGGTGTATAGTCTATGGTGTATAGTCTATGGTGTATATGCTATGGAGTATAGTCTATGGAGTATAGTCTATGGTGTAAAATCTATGGTGTATATGCTATGGAGTATAGTCTATGGAGTATAGTCTATGGTGTAGAGTCTATGGAGTATATTCAATGGTGTATAGTCTATGGTGTATATGCTATGGAGTATAGCCTATGGAGTATAGTCTATGGTGTATAGTCTATGGAGTATATTCTATGGTGTATAGTCTATGGTGTATAGTCTATGGAGTATAGTCTATGGTGTATAGTCTATGGTGTATAGTCTATGGAGTATAGTCTATGGTGTATAGTCTATGGTGTATAGTCTATGGTGTATATGCTATGGAGTATAGTCTTTGGTGTATAGTCTATGGAGTATATTCTATGGTGTATAGTCTATGGTGTATATGCTATGGAGTATAGCCTATGGAGTATAGTCTATGGTGTATAGTCTATGGTGTATAGTCTATGGAGTATAGTCTATGGTGTATAGTCTATGGTGTGTAGTCTATGGTGTATATGCTATGGAGTATAGTCTATGGTGTATAGTCTATGGAGTATAGTCTATGGTGTATAGTCTATGGTGTATATGCTATGGAGTATAGTCTATGGTGTAAAGTCTATGGAGTATATTCAATGGTGTATAGTCTATGGTGTATATGCTATGGAGTATAGTCTATGGTGTATAGTCTATGGTGTATATGCTATGGAGTATAGTCTATGGTGTATATGCTATGGAGTATAGTCTATGGTGTATAGTCTATAGAGTATAGTCTATAGAGTATAGCCTATGGTGTATAGTCTATGGTGTATATGCTATGGAGTATAGTCTATGGTGTATAGTCTATAGAGTATAGTCTATGGTGTATAGTCTATGGTGTATATGCTATGGAGTATAGTCTATGGTGTATAGTCTATGGTGTATAGTCTATGGTGTATATGCTATGGTGTATAGTCTATGGTGTATAGTCTATAGAGTATAGTCTATGGTGTATAGTCTATGGTGTATAGTCTATAGAGTATAGTCTATGGTGTATAGTCTATAGAGTATAGTCTATGGTGTATAGTCTATGGTGTATAGTCTATAGAGTATAGTCTATTGTGTATAGTCTATGGTGTATAGTCTATAGAGTATAGTCTATGGTGTATAGTCTATGGTGTATATGCTATGGTGTATAGTCTATGGTGTATAGTCTATGGTGTATAGTCTATAGAGTATAGTCTATGGTGTATAGTCTATGGTGTATATGCTATGGAGTATAGTCTATGGTGTATAGTCTATAGAGTATAGTCTATGGTGTATAGTCTATGGTGTATATGCTATGGAGTATAGTCTATGGTGTATAGTCTATGGTGTATATGCTATGGAGTATAGTCTATGGTGTATAGTCTATGGTGTTTAGTCTATAGAGTATAGTCTATGATGTATAGTCTATGGTGTATAGTCTATGGAGTATAGTCTATGGAGTATAGTCTATGGAGTACAGTCTATGGTCTATAGTCTATGGAGTATAGTCTCTGGAGTATAGTCTATGGTGTATAGTCTATGGTGTATAGTCTATGGAGTATAGTCTATGGAGTATAGTCTATGGAGTACAGTCTATGGTCTATAGTCTATGGTGTATAGTCTATGGAGTATAGTCTATGGAGTATAGTCTATGGTGTATAGTCTATGGAGTATATTCTATGGAGTATAGTCTATGGAGTATAGTCTATGGTGTATAGTCTATGGAGTATAGTCTATGGAGTATAGTCTATGGTGTACTACATAAACAACTTATATTTTAGGTACTCTGCCTTAAACTCTACATGGCAGCACTTGCGTCCAATTGAACCTGAAGCACTTGATGGCACTTACTGATGTTGTTTCTTCTTGTCTAGATCATTGCTTGTGTTGTTCTTGCTCTCAAATGTACGTCGCTTTGGAGAAAAGCGTCTGCTAAATGACATTGTAACATTGTAACATTGTATAGTCTATGGAGTATAGTCTATGGTGTATAGTCTATGGAGTATATTCTATGGAGTATAGTCTATGGAGTATAGTCTATGGTGTATAGTCTATGGAGTATAGTCTATGGAGTATAGTCTATGGTGTATAGTCTATGGAGTATATTCTATGGAGTATAGTCTATGGAGTATAGTCTATGGTGTATAGTCTATGGTGTATAGCCTATGGAGTATAGTCTATGGTGTATAGTCTATGGAGTATATTCTATGGAGTATAGTCTATGGAGTATAGTCTATGGTGTATAGTCTATGGAGTATAGTCTATGGAGTATAGTCTATGGTGTATAGTCTATGGAGTATAGTGTATGGTGTATAGTCTATGGAGTATATTCTATGGTGTATAGTCTATGGTGTATAGTCTATGGAGTATATTTTATGGTGTATAGTCTATGGTGTATAGCCTATGGAGTATAGTCTACGGTGTATAGTCTATGGAGTATATTCTATGGTGTATAGTCTATGGTGTATAGCCTATGGAGTATAGTCTATGGTGTATAGTCTATGGAGTAAAGTCTATGGAGTATAGTCTATGGTGTATAGCCTATGGAGTATAGTGTATGGTGTATAGTCTATGGAGTATAGTCTATGGAGTATAGTCTATGGTGTATAGTCTATGGAGTATAGCCTATGGAGTATAGTCTATGGTGTATAGTCTATGGAGTATAGTCTATGGAGTATAGTCTATGGTGTATAGTCTATGGAGTATATTCTATGGAGTATAGTCTATGGAGTATAGTCTATGGAGTATAGTCTATGGAGTATAGTCTATGGAGTATAGTCTATGGTGTATAGTCTATGGAGTATAGTCTATGGAGTACAGTCTATGGTCTATAGTCTATGGAGTATAGTCTCTGGAGTATAGTCTATGGTGTATAGTCTATGGTGTATAGTCTATGGAGTATAGTCTATGGAGTATAGTCTATGGAGTACAGTCTATGGTCTATAGTCTATGGTGTATAGTCTATGGAGTATAGTCTATGGTGTATAGTCTATGGAGTATAGTCTATGGTGTATAGTCTATGGTGTATAGTCTATGGAGTATAGTCTATGGAGTACAGTCTATGGTCTATAGTCTATGGTGTATAGTCTATGGGGCACAGTCTCTTCGGTAAAGTCTATGGTGTATAGTCTATGGAGTACAGTCTATGGTGTATAGTCTATGGTGTATAGTCTATGGAGTATAGTCTATGGAGTATAGTCTATGGAGTATAGTCTATGGTGTACAGTCTATGGTCTTTAGTCTATGGTGTATAGTCTATGGGGCACAGTCTCTTCGGTAAAGTCTATGGTGTATAGCAGGGGTCACCAAATGTTGGACAGCGGTCGGGGTCTGGACCCAGACGCCATCAGATATGGACATGGGCCTACAATCTTTAGAAAAACAACGAGATTAGACGAAAAGATGAGTTAGCTGAGACATGGAGTCTAGGATCCTAAGGTTTCCGCTTTAGCGGAATCGCGGACAGAGTCGCGGAATTCGCCAATAAAAATGGAATATACTGTTTAACGTGGACATTATGAAAATTGGAATGGATCTGACTGAAATGCTATGTTTTTATTTAGGAGGAACGTATATCTGAGGAATATGTTCCGGGGGGACACTAAAGCGGGGCACAACTTGTGCCTCACATAACAAACACTCACCCCGCCCCCTCCCAAACAGTAACAGCATGTCAAAGCAGCTGCAGGAAACACCGGCAAACATTCGTTCAAAGCGGGGCAGTACGGGACGACATAATGTTGAACCTTCAAGAAAACTCATACATGCTACGAGTTATTTTACCTCCCTTGAGAGTCACAGAGAGACTCTGCCCGAGGCACAGACACGCCTCACACCCCCTCACTCCTCCAGGGCTTCAAACTCGAGTCAGACGGTCTTGAAGTCCTGCAGTCTAAATGATGTTAAATTCAAGTAACAATTAGCTTAATGATTCCTCCTGTAGATACTGTAGTTCCCTCTGGTTGCGTAATGAGGCAGTACATGTCTGCATTAACAGAGTCTAATATGAGGCAGACAGACAGACAGCGAGGATGAAGAGAGATGAGGAGAGAACGGTTACAGTCAGGAGCAGAACAAGGCAGCATCAGACTGAGAGAGTAAAGAACATTTACAGGTTTACTTTAACCATTTAACTTTAATGTGACCTTCTTATTAAGTTACTATCACTGATGTTTACATCAAAAACATCAGTTAGGATGTGATTATACATGTGGATGTGTCTTACGTTAGAAATATTTGACAGTTGCACTGGTTATAATTATTTTATATCAGGGTTATCAAAACTGTGGCTCATGGGCCAACTGTGGCCCTTTTTCAATAAATTTAAGGTTGTTTCTATTTAAGCTTACATAGTGAACATTTAATCATTTACATAAACATGAGACACTCTTTTTATGGTAAAATTAGTGGAAAGGTTAAAAAACAGAATTCCAAAATATTAAAACTGAATTTGGCAAAACATGAAACAGATTTCATAAGGCCCTAAAGGAGAGATTCACAGACGGAGAAACCGGTGAGCTGTAGACAAAGAAAATTTTCATATTTTATCAGCGCAACAAGTCCCTGAAATCCCACCCAGATCCAGGTATCACACTAACTCAAGTTAGACATTATGATGTTCCAGACCTTTGGTTTAACACACTTTCTCTGACTGCACCTCTGTGAGCTTTAGTTGATTACCCCTGTTTTATAGCTACCATCCAAACATGCCAATGTTATGCTGATGCTACTGTGCATTAGATAAGAAAAATCAGGCTCCCTGATATGCAGAGAAGAACATACTAAATAAGAAATAAACCCCAGACCACCAGAGGCTACCTGAAGTCTTGTGGAAACTTCTAGTCATAGACATAACATACGTAGACGCCGCATTGGCCAGTGGGCTGTACGTCAATGCCACCACCATTTTACCAGAGGCATTCCTGGGCAAGATGCCTCACTCCTGTGCTGCGTAGTAGAGGACTGCATTGGGATTGGGTCACCCAACGCAAATCTCACGGGAGCGGGTGGTTTGAACTTTGGTGCGGGCGGGATGGGGTGGCTAAAAAAACCCACTGCGGGATCGGGATGTAGCCTAGCGACAGGACGATGGAGTCAACAAGTGATGTAGAAAAGAAGCCCAAACAAGGTCTTTACAACAGAAAAAGAAAACAAGGCAAGTCTGACAAGTTTTGTTTCTGCAGACAAGCTCTGATGGAATAACAGATTAATATCTGCTGAATACTTCATGACATGACAAGTACAGTTTCATAAATAATCATTTCAACTGAAAAAGCAGGTTTTTGTGTTGTGAACATTTATGTTTATGCTGAGAGAGGCTAAATGAGCTGTCCTTGGTGCTGAAACGTGGCAGATGACTGACAGCTGCCGCTCAGAGAGAGATGCTCTCCGTCGATGGCTGATTGTACGTGCTTTTCTGCAGCTGATTCTTTTTTAATCATTTAGGTTAATAGGTTGTTTGCACTCACATGATCTCCTTGGCCCGTTTTTGCACAAGGCACTGTTTTTCGTTTTTGATGTATTCCAGGACACTTTTGTTTCCCCTTTACTGCTGGAACAACACCCGGTCTGCGTTCTGGGACCTGAAGATTTACAAATTGAGCACTGCCCATGAATCCCTATTAAACGCCTTTAAAATTATGTGTTTTCTCCCGCAGGACGAGAGAAGACACCAAATCAATGCATCTCTATTATTGCGGGGGCTTGAATTCTCAGGGTTTTAGGGGAGCAGGCGGGAGTGTAACACACACGTTGGGGTTGCGGATGGCAATGGTCAGAAATTCAGTGGAGGCGGGCAGGAGCGGGATGAAGAAAACAGTCCCACGCAGGGCTCTACTGCGTAGGGCTGACAAGATCGCATGGAATAACATTTCCAACAGTGACAAAACCCTTCATATCTCATATATACGTGCATTTGTTAATGGGATGCTCTTGCCTCTGGCAATATGGCGGACATGTTGACGTATAACGGCAGCAGGCAAACACAGTCAATGAGCCGTCTACATGTATTATGTCTGTGGTTCTAACAGGATTCCAGTTCAAACTTGAAAGATGTCAAACGTTCTTCAAAGAGTTGCTATGGTAACTAACCTTCTGATTTAGAAAGATAAAGCAGTGTAGAGTAAACCATCAGCCAATCACAGAACAGCTGTTTTTCTGTTACCATGGTAACACTGTGCATTCATGAGAAACTGCAGGTATAACAGGTGTTTTATTCTGACAGGTACTTCCTCCACGGCGTGTGCAGGGAGGGAAATCGCTGTATGTTCTCTCACGACCCGTCAAACAGCAAACCGTCCACCATCTGTAAGTTCTACCAGAGAGGAGTGTGCGCCTACGGAGACCGCTGCAGGTAACACTCACCTGAGAGTAGAGCTGGAGACAGCTGATATTTGATAGGACAGTATTTTTACTGCTCACATTCTCCTCCTGTGGTTAAGTGCTGACATTAGTTCACGTCTGTGATTGAAACCATGGACAGATGATTTCACGAGTCCCGCTATGGTGTAACTTCTCACTGAATCTGTGCTTTGAAGTTTCATTTCTCTCCTGCTGAGCTGTGTTCAGCTGCATTTCCTGATATGGCTCTTTCATAATAAAAGTAGTCTAGGGACTTTTATTTTGAAGCACTTGTAGGAAGTAGGTGTTTGTAGTTAAATGAACTGAACTTTAGCTGGGCTACATTAAGGAGAGTGTACACTGCCTCCTCTACATTTCAGGATTCTAGTTTTTACTTTGAAAGGCCTGTATGGGAATTTGTGTCACACATCCATCTGGTAAACCTCTCATAGACAGTGTTTGGGAAAGGGCAGAGCCTTTGAAAAAAAACTGGATGGGTGATTGGATGATCATTCTGTCTGTCACATCTTTACGGGCCAATCAGAGCAACAAAACACGTGACATAGCCGCTACCGAGAAGTAAACTCCATAGAGAACTGCATAACGGTAACCATGGCGACTGTAGACATGTCAGTACACGACTTTTGTGGTTTTTGAAAGAAATCAACTCACTGCTGTTCTTTGTTCTTCTCTTAATGAAGAAATGTTGTCAAGTTCTGATAAAACTGGCGCTTTAGCAGCATCCACGCTAATCTCTTCCTCCATAACTGCACCGGCCTCTTCTCGCTGCTTGCTCCACCAACCTGAAAGTACTGCCCCTCATTGCTGATTGGTCCTGTCACTTCCTTTTCAAAGATTAGATTTTTGGGCATTTTTGTGCCTTTATTAGCCAGAGGAGGACAGTGGATAGAGTCGGAAACAGGGTCAAGAGTGGGGAGAGACATGCCGTAAAGGGCGTCAGGCCTCAGGAACCTGGGCCGCCCGCTTACATGGGGAGTGCCTTAAACCGCTAGGCCACCTGCTCCCCAGGTCCTGTCACTTTCTAAATGGGCCCACACGGTTCAGACTGGAGCTTTGTAAGATGGATTCACCAGTGAGAAACACGGAAACGGGCATATCCACCTGTCTGTAAGGCTACCTGCATGGACCAAACAGAACTTCTGCAGCATCACAATCCCAGCAGGACTCTTCGCTCCTCTGATCAGGATCTGTGGGCTGTTCCACAATCTGGTTTAAGGTCACTGCTCCAGCTCTGTAGTTCTCTCTTCTGTTTAAGACCAGTGGACAGTGTTGACCTGGTTGGTGAACGTTTGCTGGATCTGTTTTGTGTGCTGTGGTTTCTTCTTTACCTGTGCCTTCTATCATTGCCTGTGTTGTTTTTAGTCTCCTCTGCAAAGTCCAAACAAAACACACCCGCCCGATCCAGCGTGCGTCCGAACAGTCATCCCCCTTCATTTTTCTATGAACAGAACCCACGTTTGCAACGGCCAGATACATGGGGACGTGCTGCACCGTGACATTTAATGCCGCAGTTTTATTCCCGGCGTGACCGGCCGTGGTGGACTGTTTTCCTAAAGCCGAGCATACACTGTGAGAATTTCATCACATTCAGTTCTGAATTTCCAGTTGCACGACTCGTGACCTTCAGCGTTGTGACAACATTGAAGGTCACTAAACGCATCTGTGAGCCTTACCCTAATAAAACTGCTATAAAGGACGTTTCTGAGTGCAGACCTTCTCAGTTTTAGTCTTTTTGTCGTGCACCATTTAGAAGTTTATTGTTGGAAGGGTGCTCCTTTTTTCACTTTTGTATACATTTTGAAAGCCATGTATAATTTTCATTTCACTTCACAATTATGCAGCACTTTGTGTTCATCTATCATGTAAAATCCCAATAAAACATATTTACGTTTGTGGTTGTAATATGAAGAACTGTGGAAAGGTTCCAGCGTTATATACTTTTGCAGGCCCCTGTAGCTCCAGATGACCATGCTCAGCATGTGAAGTATTTCTTCTATGCTGTTTGTCCGTCTGCATTCAGATGTGCAGTAAAATAAGGCATCCTTTATCTCCAGCCCTCCGGTCCTGTTCTCCTTCTGCTGCTGGTCTGTGGTTTTTCCTCTGTGTGCTCAGGTCTGCTTTCCTTTTCTGCAGGTACGACCACGTCAAATTATTTAGAGGAGGCGGGGGAGGACCTCCAGAGAACCATGCAGCTGTAGGAGGGTCTGGGGGCGGGGCTCCAGTCAGAGGAGGAGTCAAGAAGACCATGGTCCTCAGAGACAGCAGTGAACGACAGACCCACGTCAGCTCAAACAGACCAGGTCTGTGTTTGCAGCAGATCATCTCCTCTCTGATGATGATGATGATGATGATGTTGATGATGATGATGATGATGTTCATCTATAGTTAGCTGCTGCAGACACTGACAGTCACATGAGGTTCAATTGTGACTGCCACTCCTGCAGGCTTTTGGCTTCACTTTGGGACAACAGAAGGAGACGACACACGTCATCTCTCTTGTGCAAAGTGAACGGATGCATCTTCAGTCTCTTTAGATAAACTTTATTTCCAGACTCAGGTCCATATAAAATACATACAAGAACACAAACAACACAAAAAACAACACAAATAGATTTGAAATACATACAGGCATCTATTCCAGTGCTTCCAGAAGAATGACATATATTTTGTGTCACTCTGTGCCGTTATCGCTAGGGCCATAATGATTTCATTCTTTGACTGGTTAAGTCGACACATAAAACTGTATATACACTTTCTAAGAACAGCGTGAAAATTGGGCACATTACTACTTACAAACATATGGCTTGTATTTATCCATCTTGGATGCTTGAATAAAATCCTAAATGCATCATTAGATGCCACCTGAAGCTTTTTCATTTTTGCAACACTGTACCTGCACCATAGTTGTGCTGTATACAATGAAGTACAATATCACAATAATGTTTCCTCCATAGCTCAGCAATATTCTCAGATCCAGATATACCGGAGATGCTAGATGGTAGAGGCATCTTGCTGCTGTTAATAGCTTTAACTTCTTTCCAAAATTCATATGCCTTATGCTTCTGAAGTGTTTTGGCCATTGAGTTAGACCTCATTACATCCTCGTTTCTTTTTATAGATCGTACGGCATACTTAAATCTAGCATTCGCTAGTTTCTTCCTTTCACACTCTGGGCCATGCCTTGCTTTTCCTGATGTCACCCAGTTGTAGAAGGCTTCTTTAGCTTTCGCATGTAGTTCACGCACATATTCATTCCACCCAGGCCTTATATTATGTTTAACCCTTTTATGGCAGAAAGATTTGCTGTCATTCAGTAGACACTTCACAGTGGCTTCAAACATGGTACACAGATCCTTATTATGTTTTTGGTTCTTACAGTTAATGTTACTACATATTATAGCCTCAATTGGTAAATCAATGTTACTAAGGCTATAATCAGTCAGTGACCTGTAATGTCGAAGGTCATCATCTGTAAGGCTGTTCCAGTCAAATTTCCTACTCTGCACAAGGTTATTAATACTATTGCATTCAGGAAGACTACCAACATTTACCAACATGGAGACAGGGATATGATTTGTTGTAGCAAATCCATACAAAATTTCAACATTTTCCAAGCTGTCTTGAGCATCGGCTGTACACATAATTTGATCAAGCCAGGACGTTGTGTGCCATGCTTCACTAACATGTGTGTAACTGTCTACAGGCAAGAGTATTTTGCTGGAGAGAGCCAGCTTGCTATCTTGACAAAACTGTGTTACGTGCTGACCAAAAAGAGACTTTTCATCTGAAATATCTTTAGATCGTTTTCCCACTGAAGTCTCTGCGTCTTATTCCTACCAGCAGAGACACATGGAGGACTGAGAGAGTCTGTTTACAAAGACCTGAGACATGCTTTCCTCTGTTAGTGATGACAGCTTCATCAGTCCTCTGTCTTCCCAGCTCTTTAATAGCTTTTAGACCGTCTCTAAGACAGCTGACATAAACTACCTCTGGTTCAACCGAGGACCGAGAGACATGAGTCAGACCTGATGGCATAACAGAGATACTCTCCATCTCTAAAACACAGGATTATTGTTATAATAATAATAATGATATTATTATTATTATTATATTACAGGCTCTCAGCTACAGCAGGAAACCAAACCAGGATAGTGGAAACATTCCTGTCCTTGCCTTGAGAATTTAACCAACACTAAACCCTTCATCCACCTGTCTGTCCCTCTCTCTCTGTCTCTCTGTCTCTCTCTCTGTCTGTCCCTCTCTCTCTGTCTCTCTCTCTCTCTCTCTGTCTGTCCCTCTCTCTCTGTCTCTCTCTCTCTCTCTGTCTCTTAGTCCTGGGTGCTGACAGCTCATTTGGGGGTCCGGCTGACAGTTTGGGTTCAGGACTCACAGCAGCGGCAGCGGCGGCTCCTCAGTCATATGTGGACGCCATCAGAACGGGCCTTGATGCCTCAGCACAGGAACAAGGTTGGTTACTTAACTCTGGATCCTGATTGGCTGACTGTAGCCTTTGGTCTAACCAATAGAGGAGGGTTTGAACCATGAAGATGAATGCTCCTGTTTGACTCGTCTGTTTGTTCTGTACTCAGAAATCCTGACGGGGTTAACTTCACCGTCTCTTTCTTTGGCATGTGCTTGATAACACGCTGAGACCAAGACGGGAGCGTTCAGACAATAAATGATAAATATAACTAAGACAGGAGCATTCAGATAATAAATGATAAATATAACTAAGACAGGAGCGTTCAGATAATAAATGATGAATATAACTAAGACAGGAGCGTTCAGATAATAAATGATAAATATAAGCAAGACGGGAGCGTTCAGATAATAAATGATAAATATAACTAAGACAGGAGCGTTCAGATAATAAATGATAAATATAACTAAGACAGGAGCATTCAGATAATAAATGATAAATATAACTAAGACAGGAGCATTCAGATAATAAATGATAAATATAACTAAGACAGGAGCATTCAGATAATAAATGATAAATATAACTAAGACAGGAGCGTTCAGATAATAAATGATAAATATAACTAAGACAGGAGCATTCAGATAATAAATGATAAATATAACTAAGACAGGAGCGTTCAGATAATAAATGATAAATATAACTAAGACAGGAGCATTCAGATAATAAATGATAAATATAACTAAGACAGGAGCATTCAGATAATAAATGATAAATATAACTAAGACAGGAGCATTCAGATAATAAATGATAAATATAACTAAGACAGGAGCATTCAGATAATAAATGATAAATATAACTAAGACTGGAGCATTCAGATAATAAATGATAAATATAACTAAGACAGGAGCGTTCAGATAATAAATGATAAATATAACTAAGACAGGAGCATTCAGATAATAAATGATAAATATAACTAAGACAGGAGCATTCAGATAATAAATGATAAATATAACTAAGACAGGAGCGTTCAGATAATAAATGATAAATATAACTAAGACAGGAGCATTCAGATAATAAATGATAAATATAAGCAAGACTGGAGCGTTCAGATAATAAATGATAAATATAACTAAGACAGGAGCATTCAGATAATAAATGATAAATATAACTAAGACAGGAGCATTCAGATAATAAATGATAAATATAACTAAGACAGGAGCGTTCAGATAATAAATGATAAATATAACTAAGACAGGAGCGTTCAGATAATAAATGATAAATATAACTAAGACAGGAGCGTTCAGATAATAAATGATAAATATAACCAAGACTGGAGCATTCAGATAATAAATGATAAATATAACTAAGACAGGAGCGTTCAGATAATAAATGATAAATATAACTAAGACAGGAGCGTTCAGATAATAAATGATAAATATAACTAAGACAGGAGCGTTCAGATAATAAATGATAAATATAACCAAGACAGGAGCGTTCAGATAATAAATGATAAATATAACTAAGACAGGAGCGTTCAGATAATAAATGATAAATATAACTAAGACAGGAGCGTTCAGATAATAAATGATAAATATAACCAAGACAGGAGCGTTCAGATAATAAATGATAAATATAACTAAGACAGGAGCGTTCAGATAATAAATGATAAATATAACTAAGACTGGAGCATTCAGATAATAAATGATAAATATAACTAAGACAGGAGTGTTCAGATAATAAATGATAAATATAACTAAGACAGGAGCGTTCAGATAATAAATGATAAATATAACTAAGACAGGAGTGTTCAGATAATAAATGATAAATATAACTAAGACAGGAGCGTTCAGATAATAAATGATAAATATAACTAAGACAGGAGTGTTCAGATAATAAATGATAAATATAACCAAGACTGGAGCATTCAGATAATAAATGATAAATATAACTAAGACAGGAGCGTTCAGATAATAAATGATAAATATAACCAAGACAGGAGCGTTCAGATAATAAATGATAAATATAACCAAGACTGGAGCATTCAGATAATAAATGATAAATATAACCAAGACAGGAGCATTCAGATAATAAATGATAAATATAACTAAGACGGGAGCGTTCAGATAATAAATGATAAATATAACTAAGACAGGAGCATTCAGATAATAAATGATAAATATAAGCAAGACGGGAGCGTTCAGATAATAAATGATAAATATAACTAAGACAGGAGCGTTCAGATAATAAATGATAAATATAACTAAGACGGGAGCGTTCAGATAATAAATGATAAATATAACTAAGACAGGAGCGTTCAGATAATAAATGATAAATATAACTAAGACAGGAGCATTCAGATAATAAATGATAAATATAACCAAGACAGGAGCGTTCAGATAATAAATGATAAATATAACCAAGACAGGAGCGTTCAGATAATAAATGATAAATATAACTAAGACAGGAGCATTCAGATAATAAATGATAAATATAACCAAGACAGGAGCGTTCAGATAATAAATGATAAATATAACTAAGACAGGAGCGTTCAGATAATAAATGATAAATATAACCAAGACAGGAGCGTTCAGATAATAAATGATAAATATAACTAAGACAGGAGCGTTCAGATAATAAATGATAAATATAACCAAGACAGGAGCGTTCAGATAATAAATGATAAATATAACTAAGACAGGAGCGTTCAGATAATAAATGATAAATATAACTAAGACAGGAGCGTTCAGATAATAAATGATAAATATAACATAGACAGGAGCTGTCAGATAATAAATGATAAATATAACCAAGACAGGAGCGTTCAGATAATAAATGATAAATATAACTAAGACTGGAGCATTCAGATAATAAATGATAAATATAACTAAGACAGGAGCGTTCAGATAATAAATGATAAATATAACTAAGACAGGAGCGTTCAGATAATAAATGATAAATATAACTAAGACAGGAGCGTTCAGATAATAAATGATAAATATAACTAAGACAGGAGCGTTCAGATAATAAATGATAAATATAACTAAGACAGGAGCGTTCAGATAATAAATGATAAATATAACCAAGACAGGAGCGTTCAGATAATAAATGATAAATATAACCAAGACAGGAGCGTTCAGATAATAAATGATAAATATAACCAAGACAGGAGCGTTCAGATAATAAATGATAAATATAACTAAGACAGGAGCGTTCAGATAATAAATGATAAATATAACCAAGACTGGAGCATTCAGATAATAAATGATAAATATAACTAAGACAGGAGCGTTCAGATAATAAATGATAAATATAACTAAGACAGGAGCGTTCAGATAATAAATGATAAATATAACTAAGACAGGAGCGTTCAGATAATAAATGATAAATATAACCAAGACAGGAGCGTTCAGATAATAAATGATAAATATAACCAAGACAGGAGCGTTCAGATAATAAATGATAAATATAACTAAGACAGGAGCGTTCAGATAATAAATGATAAATATAACTAAGACAGGAGCGTTCAGATAATAAATGATAAATATAAGCAAGACGGGAGCGTTCAGATAATAAATGATAAATATAACTAAGACAGGAGCGTTCAGATAATAAATGATAAATATACCTCAGACATGAGCGGTCAGATCATAACTGATAAATATAACCAAGACAGGAGCGTTCAGATAATAAATGATAAATATAACTAAGACAGGAGCGTTCAGATAATAAATGATAAATATAACCAAGACAGGAGCGTTCAGATAATAAATGATAAATATAACAAAGACAGGAGCGTTCAGATAATAAATGATAAATATAACAACTACAGGAGCGTTCAGATAATAAATGATAAATATAACCAAGACAGGAAGCGTACAGATAATAAATGATAAATATAACTAAGACAGGAGCGTTCAGATAATAAATGATAAATATAACTAAGACAGGAGCGTTCAGATAATAAATGATAAATATAACCAAGACAGGAGCGTTCAGATAATAAATGATAAATATAACTAAGACAGGAGCGTTCAGATAATAAATGATAAATATAACCAAGACAGGAGCGTTCAGATAATAAATGATAAATATAACCAAGACTGGAGCGTTCAGATAATAAATGATAAATATAACTAAGACAGGAGCGTTCAGATAATAAATGATAAATATAACTAAGACAGGAGCGTTCAGATAATAAATGATAAATATAAGCAAGACGGGAGCGTTCAGATAATAAATGATAAATATAACCAAGACAGGAGCGTTCAGATAATAAATGATAAATATAACTAAGACAGGAGCGTTCAGATAATAAATGATAAATATAACTAAGACAGGAGCGTTCAGATAATAAATGATAAATATAACCAAGACAGGAGCGTTCAGATAATAAATGATAAATATAACCAAGACAGGAGCGTTCAGATAATAAATGATAAATATAAGCAAGACGGGAGCGTTCAGATAATAAATGATAAATATAACCAAGACAGGAGCGTTCAGATAATAAATGATAAATATAACCAAGACAGGAGCGTTCAGATAATAAATGATAAATATAACTAAGACAGGAGCGTTCAGATAATAAATGATAAATATAACTAAGACAGGAGCGTTCAGATAATAAATGATAAATATAACCAAGACAGGAGCGTTCAGATAATAAATGATAAATATAACTAAGACAGGAGCGTTCAGATAATAAATGATAAATATAAGCAAGACAGGAGCATTTAGATAATAAATGATAAATATAACTAAGACAGGAGCGTTCAGATAATAAATGATAAATATAACCAAGACAGGAGCGTTCAGATAATAAATGATAAATATAACTAAGACAGGAGCGTTCAGATAATAAATGATAAATATAACTAAGACAGGAGCGTTCAGATAATAAATGATAAATATAACTAAGACAGGAGCGTTCAGATAATAAATGATAAATATAACCAAGACAGGAGCGTTCAGATAATAAATGATAAATATAACTAAGACAGGAGCGTTCAGATAATAAATGATAAATATAACCAAGACAGGAGCGTTCAGATAATAAATGATAAATATAACTAAGACAGGAGCGTTCAGATAATAAATGATAAATATAACCAAGACAGGAGCGTTCAGATAATAAATGATAAATATAACCAAGACAGGAGCGTTCAGATAATAAATGATAAATATAACTAAGACAGGAGCGTTCAGATAATAAATGATAAATATAACTAAGACAGGAGCGTTCAGATAATAAATGATAAATATAACTAAGACTGGAGCATTTAGATAATAAATGATAAATATAACTAAGACAGGAGCGTTCAGATAATAAATGATAAATATAACTAAGACAGGAGTGTTCAGATAATAAATGATAAATATAACTAAGACAGGAGCGTTCAGATAATAAATGATAAATATAACTAAGACAGGAGTGTTCAGATAATAAATGATAAATATAACCAAGACTGGAGCATTCAGATAATAAATGATAAATATAACTAAGACAGGAGCGTTCAGATAATAAATGATAAATATAACCAAGACAGGAGCGTTCAGATAATAAATGATAAATATAACCAAGACTGGAGCATTCAGATAATAGATGATAAATATAACTAAGACTGGAGCATTTAGATAATAAATGATAAATATAACTAAGACTGGAGCATTTAGATAATAAATGATAAATATAACTAAGACAGGAGCGTTCAGATAATAAATGATAAATATAAGCAAGACGGGAGCGTTCAGATAATAAATGATAAATATAACTAAGACAGGAGCATTCAGATAATAAATGATAAATATAAGCAAGACGGGAGCGTTCAGATAATAAATGATAAATATAAGCAAGACGGGAGCGTTCAGATAATAAATGATAAATATAACTAAGACAGGAGCATTCAGATAATAAATGATAAATATAACCAAGACAGGAGCGTTCAGATAATAAATGATAAATATAAGCAAGACGGGAGCGTTCAGATAATAAATGATAAATATAACTAAGACAGGAGCATTCAGATAATAAATGATAAATATAACCAAGACAGGAGCGTTCAGATAATAAATGATAAATATAACCAAGACAGGAGCGTTCAGATAATAAATGATAAATATAACTAAGACAGGAGCATTCAGATAATAAATGATAAATATAACCAAGACAGGAGCGTTCAGATAATAAATGATAAATATAACCAAGACAGGAGCGTTCAGATAATAAATGATAAATATAACTAAGACAGGAGCGTTCAGATAATAAATGATAAATATAACTAAGACAGGAGCGTTCAGATAATAAATGATAAATATAACTAAGACAGGAGCGTTCAGATAATAAATGATAAATATAACCAAGACAGGAGCGTTCAGATAATAAATGATAAATATAACCAAGACTGGAGCATTCAGATAATAAATGATAAATATAACTAAGACAGGAGCGTTCAGATAATAAATGATAAATATAACTAAGACAGGAGCGTTCAGATAATAAATGATAAATATAAGCAAGACGGGAGCGTTCAGATAATAAATGATAAATATAACCAAGACAGGAGCGTTCAGATAATAAATGATAAATATAACTAAGACAGGAGCATTCAGATAATAAATGATAAATATAACTAAGACAGGAGCGTTCAGATAATAAATGATAAATATAACCAAGACAGGAGCGTTCAGATAATAAATGATAAATATAAGCAAGACGGGAGCGTTCAGATAATAAATGATAAATATAACCAAGACAGGAGCGTTCAGATAATAAATGATAAATATAACCAAGACAGGAGCGTTCAGATAATAAATGATAAATATAACGAAGATGGGAGCGTTCAGATAATAAATGATAAATATAACCAAGACAGGAGCGTTCAGATAATAAATGATAAATATAACTAAGACAGGAGCGTTCAGATAATAAATGATAAATATAACCAAGACAGGAGCGTTCAGATAATAAATGATAAATATAACTAAGACAGGAGCGTTCAGATAATAAATGATAAATATAACCAAGACTGGAGCATTCAGATAATAAATGATAAATATAACTAAGACAGGAGCGTTCAGATAATAAATGATAAATATAACTAAGACAGGAGCGTTCAGATAATAAATGATAAATATAAGAAAGACAGGAGCGTTCAGATAATAAATGATAAATATAACTAAGACAGAGCGTTCAGATAATAAATGATAAATATAACTAAGACAGGAGCGTTCAGATAATAAATGATAAATATAACCAAGACAGGAGCGTTCAGATAATAAATGATAAATATAACTAAGACAGGAGCGTTCAGATAATAAATGATAAATATAACCAAGACAGGAGCGTTCAGATAATAAATGATAAATATAACTAAGACAGGAGCGTTCAGATAATAAATGATAAATATAAGCAAGACGGGAGCGTTCAGATAATAAATGATAAATATAACCAAGACAGGAGCGTTCAGATAATAAATGATAAATATAACTAAGACAGGAGCATTCAGATAATAAATGATAAATATAACTAAGACAGGAGCGTTCAGATAATAAATGATAAATATAACCAAGACAGGAGCGTTCAGATAATAAATGATAAATATAAGCAAGACGGGAGCGTTCAGATAATAAATGATAAATATAACCAAGACAGGAGCGTTCAGATAATAAATGATAAATATAACCAAGACAGGAGCGTTCAGATAATAAATGATAAATATAACGAAGATGGGAGCGTTCAGATAATAAATGATAAATATAACCAAGACAGGAGCGTTCAGATAATAAATGATAAATATAACTAAGACAGGAGCGTTCAGATAATAAATGATAAATATAACCAAGACAGGAGCGTTCAGATAATAAATGATAAATATAACCAAGACTGGAGCATTCAGATAATAAATGATAAATATAACTAAGACAGGAGCGTTCAGATAATAAATGATAAATATAACTAAGACAGGAGCGTTCAGATAATAAATGATAAATATAAGCAAGACGGGAGCGTTCAGATAATAAATGATAAATATAACCAAGACAGGAGCGTTCAGATAATAAATGATAAATATAACTAAGACAGGAGCGTTCAGATAATAAATGATAAATATAACCAAGACAGGAGCGTTCAGATAATAAATGATAAATATAACTAAGACAGGAGCGTTCAGATAATAAATGATAAATATAACCAAGACAGGAGCGTTCAGATAATAAATGATAAATATAACCAAGACAGGAGCGTTCAGATAATAAATGATAAATATAAGCAAGACGGGAGCGTTCAGATAATAAATGATAAATATAACCAAGACAGGAGCGTTCAGATAATAAATGATAAATATAACTAAGACAGGAGCATTCAGATAATAAATGATAAATATAACCAAGACAGGAGCGTTCAGATAATAAATGATAAATATAAGCAAGACGGGAGCGTTCAGATAATAAATGATAAATATAACTAAGACAGGAGCATTCAGATAATAAATGATAAATATAACCAAGACAGGAGCGTTCAGATAATAAATGATAAATATAAGCAAGACGGGAGCGTTCAGATAATAAATGATAAATATAACTAAGACAGGAGCATTCAGATAATAAATGATAAATATAAGCAAGACGGGAGCGTTCAGATAATAAATGATAAATATAACTAAGACAGGAGCATTCAGATAATAAATGATAAATATAACCAAGACAGGAGCGTTCAGATAATAAATGATAAATATAAGCAAGACGGGAGCGTTCAGATAATAAATGATAAATATAACTAAGACAGGAGCGTTCAGATAATAAATGATAAATATAACTAAGACAGGAGCATTCAGATAATAAATGATAAATATAACCAAGACAGGAGCGTTCAGATAATAAATGATAAATATAACCAAGACAGGAGCGTTCAGATAATAAATGATAAATATAACTAAGACAGGAGCGTTCAGATAATAAATGATAAATATAACCAAGACAGGAGCGTTCAGATAATAAATGATAAATATAACTAAGACTGGAGCATTCAGATAATAAATGATAAATATAACTAAGACAGGAGCGTTCAGATAATAAATGATAAATATAACTAAGACAGGAGCGTTCAGATAATAAATGATAAATATAAGCAAGACGGGAGCGTTCAGATAATAAATGATAAATATAACCAAGACAGGAGCGTTCAGATAATAAATGATAAATATAACTAAGACAGGAGCGTTCAGATAATAAATGATAAATATAACTAAGACAGGAGCATTCAGATAATAAATGATAAATATAACTAAGACAGGAGCGTTCAGATAATAAATGATAAATATAACCAAGACAGGAGCGTTCAGATAATAAATGATAAATATAAGCAAGACGGGAGCGTTCAGATAATAAATGATAAATATAACCAAGACAGGAGCGTTCAGATAATAAATGATAAATATAACCAAGACAGGAGCGTTCAGATAATAAATGATAAATATAACTAAGACAGGAGCGTTCAGATAATAAATGATAAATATAACCAAGACAGGAGCGTTCAGATAATAAATGATAAATATAACTAAGACAGGAGCGTTCAGATAATAAATGATAAATATAACCAAGACAGGAGCGTTCAGATAATAAATGATAAATATAACCAAGACTGGAGCATTCAGATAATAAATGATAAATATAACTAAGACAGGAGCGTTCAGATAATAAATGATAAATATAACTAAGACAGGAGCATTCAGATAATAAATGATAAATATAAGCAAGACGGGAGCGTTCAGATAATAAATGATAAATATAACCAAGACAGGAGCGTTCAGATAATAAATGATAAATATAACCAAGACAGGAGCGTTCAGATAATAAATGATAAATATAACTAAGACAGGAGCGTTCAGATAATAAATGATAAATATAACCAAGACAGGAGCGTTCAGATAATAAATGATAAATATAACCAAGACAGGAGCGTTCAGATAATAAATGATAAATATAAGCAAGACGGGAGCGTTCAGATAATAAATGATAAATATAACCAAGACAGGAGCGTTCAGATAATAAATGATAAATATAACCAAGACAGGAGCGTTCAGATAATAAATGATAAATATAACTAAGACAGGAGCGTTCAGATAATAAATGATAAATATAACTAAGACAGGAGCGTTCAGATAATAAATGATAAATATAACCAAGACTGGAGCATTCAGATAATAAATGATAAATATAACTAAGACAGGAGCGTTCAGATAATAAATGATAAATATAAGCAAGACAGGAGCATTTAGATAATAAATGATAAATATAACTAAGACAGGAGCGTTCAGATAATAAATGATAAATATAACCAAGACTGGAGCATTCAGATAATAAATGATAAATATAACTAAGACAGGAGCGTTCAGATAATAAATGATAAATATAACCAAGACAGGAGCGTTCAGATAATAAATGATAAATATAACTAAGACAGGAGCGTTCAGATAATAAATGATAAATATAACCAAGACAGGAGCGTTCAGATAATAAATGATAAATATAACCAAGACTGGAGCATTCAGATAATAAATGATAAATATAACTAAGACAGGAGCGTTCAGATAATAAATGATAAATATAACTAAGACAGGAGCGTTCAGATAATAAATGATAAATATAAGCAAGACGGGAGCGTTCAGATAATAAATGATAAATATAACCAAGACAGGAGCGTTCAGATAATAAATGATAAATATAACTAAGACAGGAGCGTTCAGATAATAAATGATAAATATAACCAAGACAGGAGCGTTCAGATAATAAATGATAAATATAACTAAGACAGGAGCGTTCAGATAATAAATGATAAATATAACCAAGACAGGAGCGTTCAGATAATAAATGATAAATATAACTAAGACAGGAGCGTTCAGATAATAAATGATAAATATAACCAAGACAGGAGCGTTCAGATAATAAATGATAAATATAACCAAGACAGGAGCGTTCAGATAATAAATGATAAATATAAGCAAGACGGGAGCGTTCAGATAATAAATGATAAATATAACCAAGACAGGAGCGTTCAGATAATAAATGATAAATATAACCAAGACAGGAGCGTTCAGATAATAAATGATAAATATAACTAAGACAGGAGCGTTCAGATAATAAATGATAAATATAACCAAGACAGGAGCGTTCAGATAATAAATGATAAATATAACTAAGACAGGAGCGTTCAGATAATAAATGATAAATATAACCAAGACAGGAGCGTTCAGATAATAAATGATAAATATAACTAAGACAGGAGCGTTCAGATAATAAATGATAAATATAACTAAGACAGGAGCGTTCAGATAATAAATGATAAATATAACCAAGACTGGAGCATTCAGATAATAAATGATAAATATAACTAAGACAGGAGCGTTCAGATAATAAATGATAAATATAACTAAGACAGGAGCGTTCAGATAATAAATGATAAATATAACTAAGACAGGAGCATTTAGATAATAAATGATAAATATAACCAAGACAGGAGCGTTCAGATAATAAATGATAAATATAACCAAGACAGGAGCGTTCAGATAATAAATGATAAATATAAGCAAGACGGGAGCGTTCAGATAATAAATGATAAATATAACCAAGACAGGAGCGTTCAGATAATAAATGATAAATATAACTAAGACAGGAGCGTTCAGATAATAAATGATAAATATAAGCAAGACGGGAGCGTTCAGATAATAAATGATAAATATAACCAAGACAGGAGCGTTCAGATAATAAATGATAAATATAACTAAGACAGGAGCGTTCAGATAATAAATGATAAATATAACCAAGACAGGAGCGTTCAGATAATAAATGATAAATATAACTAAGACAGGAGCGTTCAGATAATAAATGATAAATATAACCAAGACAGGAGCGTTCAGATAATAAATGATAAATATAACCAAGACAGGAGCGTTCAGATAATAAATGATAAATATAAGCAAGACGGGAGCGTTCAGATAATAAATGATAAATATAACTAAGACAGGAGCGTTCAGATAATAAATGATAAATATAACTAAGACAGGAGCGTTCAGATAATAAATGATAAATATAACCAAGACAGGAGCGTTCAGATAATAAATGATAAATATAACCAAGACAGGAGCGTTCAGATAATAAATGATAAATATAACTAAGACAGGAGCGTTCAGATAATAAATGATAAATATAACCAAGACAGGAGCGTTCAGATAATAAATGATAAATATAACCAAGACAGGAGCGTTCAGATAATAAATGATAAATATAAGCAAGACGGGAGCGTTCAGATAATAAATGATAAATATAACCAAGACAGGAGCGTTCAGATAATAAATGATAAATATAACTAAGACAGGAGCGTTCAGATAATAAATGATAAATATAACCAAGACAGGAGCGTTCAGATAATAAATGATAAATATAACTAAGACAGGAGCGTTCAGATAATAAATGATAAATATAACCAAGACAGGAGCGTTCAGATAATAAATGATAAATATAAGCAAGACAGGAGCGTCAGATAATAAATGATAAATATAAGCAAGACGGGAGCGTTCAGATAATAAATGATAAATATAACTAAGACAGGAGCGTTCAGATAATAAATGATAAATATAACTAAGACAGGAGTGTTCAGATAATAAATGATAAATATAACCAAGACAGGAGCGTCAGATAATAAATGATAAATATAACCAAGACAGGAGCGTTCAGATAATAAATGATAAATATAACAAAGACAGGAGCGTCAGATAATAAATGATAAATATAACCAAGACAGGAGCGTTCAGATAATAAATGATAAATATAACCAAGACAGGAGCGTTCAGATAATAAATGATAAATATAAGCAAGACGGGAGCGTTCAGATAATAAATGATAAATATAACCAAGACAGGAGCGTTCAGATAATAAATGATAAATATAACTAAGACAGGAGCGTTCAGATAATAAATGATAAATATAACTAAGACAGGAGCGTTCAGATAATAAATGATAAATATAACCAAGACTGGAGCATTCAGATAATAAATGATAAATATAACTAAGACAGGAGCGTTCAGATAATAAATGATAAATATAACCAAGACAGGAGCGTTCAGATAATAAATGATAAATATAACTAAGACAGGAGCGTTCAGATAATAAATGATAAATATAACCAAGACAGGAGCGTTCAGATAATAAATGATAAATATAACTAAGACAGGAGCGTTCAGATAATAAATGATAAATATAACCAAGACTGGAGCATTCAGATAATAAATGATAAATATAACTAAGACAGGAGCGTTCAGATAATAAATGATAAATATAACCAAGACGGGAGCGTTCAGATAATAAATGATAAATATAACTAAGACAGGAGCGTTCAGATAATAAATGATAAATATAACTAAGACTGGAGCATTTAGATAATAAATGATAAATATAACTAAGACTGGAGCATTTAGATAATAAATGATAAATATAACTAAGACTGGAGCGTTCAGATAATAAATGATAAATATAACTAAGACAGGAGCGTTCAGATAATAAATGATAAATATAAGCAAGACGGGAGCGTTCAGATAATAAATGATAAATATAACTAAGACGGGAGCGTTCAGATAATAAATGATAAATATAACTAAGACGGGAGCATTCAGATAATAAATGATAAATATAACTAAGACAGGAGCGTTCAGATAATAAATGATGAATATAACTAAGACAGGAGCGTTCAGATAATAAATGATAAATATAACTAAGACAGGAGCGTTCAGATAATAAATGATAAATATAACTAAGACAGGAGCGTTCAGATAATAAATGATAAATATAACCAAGACTGGAGCATTCAGATAATAAATGATAAATATAACTAAGACTGGAGCATTTAGATAATAAATGATAAATATAACTAAGACAGGAGCGTTCAGATAATAAATGATAAATATAACTAAGACAGGAGCGTTCAGATAATAAATGATAAATATAACTAAGACAGGAGTGTTCAGATAATAAATGATAAATATAACCAAGACTGGAGCATTCAGATAATAAATGATAAATATAACTAAGACAGGAGCGTTCAGATAATAAATGATAAATATAACCAAGACTGGAGCATTCAGATAATAGATGATAAATATAACTAAGACTGGAGCATTTAGATAATAAATGATAAATATAACTAAGACTGGAGCATTTAGATAATAAATGATAAATATAACTAAGACAGGAGCGTTCAGATAATAAATGATAAATATAACCAAGACTGGAGCATTCAGATAATAAATGATAAATATAACCAAGACAGGAGCGTTCAGATAATAAATGATAAATATAACTAAGACAGGAGCGTTCAGATAATAAATGATAAATATAAGCAAGACAGGAGCGTTCAGATAATAAATGATAAATATAAGCAAGACAGGAGCGTTCAGATAATAAATGATAAATATAACCAAGACAGGAGCGTTCAGATAATAAATGATAAATATAAGCAAGACAGGAGCGTTCAGATAATAAATGATAAATATAACCAAGACAGGAGCGTTCAGATAATAAATGATAAATATAACCAAGACAGGAGCGTTCAGATAATAAATGATAAATATAACCAAGACAGGAGCGTTCAGATAATAAATGATAAATATAAGCAAGACAGGAGCGTTCAGATAATAAATGATAAATATAACCAAGACAGGAGCGTTCAGATAATAAATGATAAATATAACCAAGACAGGAGCATTCAGATAATAAATGATAAATATAACCAAGACTGGAGCATTCAGATAATAAATGATAAATATAACCAAGACAGGAGCATTCAGATAATAAATGATAAATATAACCAAGACAGGAGCATTCAGATAATAAATGATAAATATAAGCAAGACGGGAGCGTTCAGATAATAAATGATAAATATAACTAAGACAGGAGCATTCAGATAATAAATGATAAATATAACTAAGACAGGAGCGTTCAGATAATAAATGATAAATATAACTAAGACAGGAGCGTTCAGATAATAAATGATAAATATAACTAAGACAGGAGCATTCAGATAATAAATGATAAATATAACTAAGACAGGAGCTTTCAGATAATAAATGATAAATATAAGCAAGACGGGAGCGTTCAGATAATAAATGATAAATATAACTAAGACTGGAGCATTCAGATAATAAATGATAAATATAACTAAGACTGGAGCATTCAGATAATAAATGATAAATATAACTAAGACAGGAGCATTCAGATAATAAATGATAAATATAAGCAAGACAGGAGCATTCAGATAATAAATGATAAATATAACTAAGACAGGAGCGTTCAGATAATAAATGATAAATATAACTAAGACAGGAGCGTTCAGATAATAAATGATAAATATAACCAAGACAGGAGCGTTCAGATAATAAATGATAAATATAACTAAGACAGGAGCGTTCAGATAATAAATGATAAATATAACTAAGACAGGAGCGTTCAGATAATAAATGATAAATATAACCAAGACAGGAGCATTCAGATAATAAATGATAAATATAACTAAGACAGGAGCGTTCAGATAATAAATGATAAATATAACTAAGACAGGAGCGTTCAGATAATAAATGATAAATATAACTAAGACAGGAGCATTCAGATAATAAATGATAAATATAACTAAGACAGGAGCTTTCAGATAATAAATGATAAATATAAGCAAGACAGGAGCGTTCAGATAATAAATGATAAATATAACTAAGACAGGAGCGTTCAGATAATAAATGATAAATATAACCAAGACAGGAGCATTCAGATAATAAATGATAAATATAACTAAGACAGGAGCGTTCAGATAATAAATGATAAATATAAGCAAGACTGGAGCATTCAGATAATAAATGATAAATATAACCAAGACAGGAGCGTTCAGATAATAAATGATAAATATAAGCAAGACTGGAGCATTCAGATAATAAATGATAAATATAACTAAGACAGGAGCGTTCAGATAATAAATGATAAATATAACTAAGACAGGAGCGTTCAGATAATAAATGATAAATATAACTAAGACAGGAGCGTTCAGATAATAAATGATAAATATAACCAAGACGGGAGCGTTCAGATAATAAATGATAAATATAAGCAAGACAGGAGCGTTCAGATAATAAATGATAAATATAACTAAGACAGGAGCGTTCAGATAATAAATGATAAATATAACTAAGACAGGAGCGTTCAGATAATAAATGATAAATATAAGCAAGACTGGAGCATTCAGATAATAAATGATAAATATAACCAAGACAGGAGCGTTCAGATAATAAATGATAAATATAAGCAAGACTGGAGCATTCAGATAATAAATGATAAATATAACTAAGACAGGAGCGTTCAGATAATAAATGATAAATATAACTAAGACAGGAGCGTTCAGATAATAAATGATAAATATAACTAAGACAGGAGCGTTCAGATAATAAATGATAAATATAACTAAGACAGGAGCGTTCAGATAATAAATGATAAATATAACCAAGACGGGAGCATTTAGATAATAAATGATAAATATAAGCAAGACAGGAGCGTTCAGATAATAAATGATAAATATAACCAAGACGGGAGCGTTCAGATAATAAATGATAAATATAACCTGACAATAATAATCACGTTAATGCAGGGTTGAAACCAGATTAGATCAGCCCTCTAGGAGACGTTAGTCCTAGAAGGACTCTTGGAAAAGGTCCCGTAAACATTCCTGCTCATTGATTCTACATGGTTGGTCTAGGGTACAGGTCCAGGATTCTTTTGTAGATCTTATCAGGCCATTAAAGCATGCAGCTTAAGAAACATCCGTAAATGTAGACTCCTTTTTGCAAATTCAAGTGGAGCCATTTTTCTAAGTTCCTGTGTCACATCCTCTGAGTATTCCATTTAACCTCCTGATGAGTGTGCAAGAAAGACAAAATAGTTTAATATTCAGAGATAGTGGATTTTAGATTTCTGTGAGCTGTACGCTGTAATCATCAAGATCAAAACACAAACGTCTAGATATATTTGACTTTGTATGTGATGAATCTAGAATTAATAGAAGGTTAAGTCTGACATCATATTCTGATGAATAGAGACTGGCTGTATTTCCTGGGGGTACATCAGGGTCCGTGCCTTGAGATGGATGCTGAGGACCTGAATCAGGGTTAAGACTACATGTTCAGAGTTTCATTCTGCTTTTACTGACTTCTGCAGCCCCTCCCTCTGTTGGTGGAGCTTACCAGGACCTCCCCCAGCTCTGTCCCTATGCAGCAGCTGGACACTGTTACTATGAGGAGAACTGTACGTATCTCCATGGGGATCTGTGTGAGGTGTGTGGTCTACAGGTGCTCCACCCTCACGACAGCGAGCAGAGGAGAGCTCATGAAAAGGTCTGCATGATTACACATCATTTATATAAATGGAGCTGCAGGAGTATTAGTCTGTAATTAAACACCAGAAATGTCTGTCTGTCTATCCGTCTGTCTGTCTGACTGTCTGACTGTCTGTCTGACTCTAGGTCTGACTGTCTGTCTGTCTGTCTGTCTGTCTGTCTGTCTGTCTGTCTGCCTGCCTGCCTGCCTGTCTGCCTGCCTGCCTGCCTGTCTGTCTGTCTGTCTGTATGTCTGTCTGACTGTCTGACTGTCTGTCTGTTTGTTTGCCTGCCTGCCTGCCTGCCTGCCTGCCTGCCTGCCTGTCTGTCTGTCTGTATGTCTGTCTGACTGTCTGACTGTCTGTCTGTTTGTCTGCCTGCCTGCCTGTCTGTCTGCCTGCCTGTCTGTCTGTCTGACTGTCTGTTTTTGTCTGTTTGTCTGTCTGCCTGAATGTCTACCTGTCTGTCTGTCTGTATGTCTGACTGACTAACTGTCTGTCTGTCTGTCTGACTGTCTGTCTCTCTTTCTGACTGTCTGACAGTCTGTCTGACTGACTAACTGTCTGTCTGTCTGCCTTTCTGTCAGACTGTCCGTCTGTCTCTGTCTGTCTGCTTGTCTGACTGTCTGACAGTCTGTCTGACTGACTAACTGTCTGTCTGTCTGTCTGACTGTCTGTCTGACTGTCTGTCTCTCTTTCTGACTGTCTGACAGTCCGTCTGACTGACTAACTGTCTGTCTGTCTGTCTGTCTGCTTGTCTGTTTGCTTGTCTGACTGTCTGTCTGTCTGTTTATCTGATAGTCTTTCTGTCTGTCTGCCTGTCTGCCTGTCTGCCTGTCCGCCTGTCTGTCTGTCTGCCTGTCTGTCTGTCTGACTGTCTGTCTGTCTGTCTGTCTGTCTGCCTGTCCGCCTGTCTGTCTGTCTGCCTGTCTGACTGTCTGCCTTTCTGTCTGCCTGTCTGCCTGTCTGACTGTCTGACTGACTGTCTGTCTGACTGTCTGTCTGTCTGTCTGACTGACTGAATGTCTGTCCATCCGTCTGACTTTCTGTCTGATTGACTGTCTGTCTGTCTGTCTGCCTGTCTGACTGTCTGCCTTTCTGTCTGCCTGTCTGCCTGTCTGTCCGTCTGACTGACTGTTTTTCTGTCTGTCTGTCTGTCTTTCTGACTGACTGTCTGTCTGACTCTCTGACTTTCTGTCTGTCTGATTGACTTTCTGTCTTACTCTCTGTCTGTTTGTCTGTCTCTCTGACTGTCTTACTGTCTGTCTGTCTGTCTGAATAACTGTCTGACTGTCTGTTTTTGTCTGTTTGTCTGTCTGCCTGAATGTCTGTCTGTGTGTCTGACTGTCCGTTTGTCTACCTGTCTGTCTGTCTGTCTGTGTGTCTGTCCGTCTGCTTGTCTGTCTGCTTGTCTGACTGTCTGTCTGTCTGTCTGTTTATCTGACAGTCTGTCTGACTGTCTGTCTGTCTGTCTGTTTATCTGACAGTCTGACTGACTAACTGTCTGTCTGTCTGACTGTCTGTCTGTCCGTCTGCTTGTCTGTCTGCTTGTCTGACTGTCTGTCTGTCTGTCTGTTTATCTGACAGTCTGTCTGACTGTCTGTCTGTCTGTCTGTTTATCTGACAGTCTGTCTGACTGTCTGTCTGTCTGTCTGTTTATCTGACAGTCTGTCTGACTGTCTGTCTGTGTGTCTGTCTGTTTATCTGTCTATCTGACTCTCTGTCTGACTGTCTGTCCGTCTGCTTGTCTGTCTTTCTGTCTGTCTCTCTCTGTCTTTCTGTCTCTCTCTCTTTCTGTCTGCCTGTTTGTCTGCCTGTCTGTCTGTCTGTCTGTCTGTCTGCCTGTCCGCCTGTCTGTCTGTCTGCCTGTCTGTCTTTCTGACTGACTGTCTGTCTGACTCTCTGACTTTCTGTCTGTCTGATTGACTTTCTGTCTTACTCTCTGTCTGTTTGTCTGTCTCTCTGACTGTCTTACTGTCTGTCTGTCTGTCTGAATAACTGTCTGACTGTCTGTTTTTGTCTGTTTGTCTGTCTGCCTGAATGTCTGTCTGTGTGTCTGACTGTCCGTTTGTCTACCTGTCTGTCTGTCTGTCTGTGTGTCTGTCCGTCTGCTTGTCTGTCTGCTTGTCTGACTGTCTGTCTGTCTGTCTGTTTATCTGACAGTCTGTCTGACTGTCTGTCTGTCTGTCTGTTTATCTGACAGTCTGACTGACTAACTGTCTGTCTGTCTGACTGTCTGTCTGTCCGTCTGCTTGTCTGTCTGCTTGTCTGACTGTCTGTCTGTCTGTCTGTTTATCTGACAGTCTGTCTGACTGTCTGTCTGTCTGTCTGTTTATCTGACAGTCTGTCTGACTGTCTGTCTGTCTGTCTGTTTATCTGACAGTCTGTCTGACTGTCTGTCTGTGTGTCTGTCTGTTTATCTGTCTATCTGACTCTCTGTCTGACTGTCTGTCCGTCTGCTTGTCTGTCTTTCTGTCTGTCTCTCTCTGTCTTTCTGTCTCTCTCTCTTTCTGTCTGCCTGTTTGTCTGCCTGTCTGTCTGTCTGTCTGTCTGTCTGCCTGTCCGCCTGTCTGTCTGTCTGCCTGTCTGTCTGTCTGACTGTCTGTCTGTCTGTCTGTCTGTCTGCCTGTCCGCCTGTCTGTCTGCCTGCCTGTCTGTCTGTCTGACTGTCTGTTTTTGTCTGTTTGTCTGTCTGCCTGAATGTCTACCTGTCTGTCTGTCTGACTGTCTGACTGACTAACTGTCTGTCTGTCTGTCTGACTGTCTGTCTCTCTTTCTGACTGTCTGACAGTCTGTCTGACTGACTAACTGTCTGTCTGTCTGCCTTTCTGTCAGACTGTCCGTCTGTCTCTGTCTGTCTGCTTGTCTGACTGTCTGACAGTCTGTCTGACTGACTAACTGTCTGTCTGTCTGTCTGACTGTCTGTCTGACTGTCTGTCTCTCTTTCTGACTGTCTGACAGTCCGTCTGACTGACTAACTGTCTGTCTGTCTGTCTGTCTGCTTGTCTGTTTGCTTGTCTGACTGTCTGTCTGTCTGTTTATCTGATAGTCTTTCTGTCTGTCTGCCTGTCTGCCTGTCTGCCTGTCCGCCTGTCTGTCTGTCTGCCTGTCTGTCTGTCTGACTGTCTGTCTGTCTGTCTGTCTGTCTGCCTGTCCGCCTGTCTGTCTGTCTGCCTGTCTGACTGTCTGCCTTTCTGTCTGCCTGTCTGCCTGTCTGACTGTCTGACTGACTGTCTGTCTGACTGTCTGTCTGTCTGTCTGACTGACTGAATGTCTGTCCATCCGTCTGACTTTCTGTCTGATTGACTGTCTGTCTGTCTGTCTGTCTGACTGACAGTCTGTCTGTCCGTCTGACTGACTGTTTTTCTGTCTGTCTGTCTGTCTTTCTGACTGACTGTCTGTCTGACTCTCTGACTTTCTGTCTGTCTGATTGACTTTCTGTCTTACTCTCTGTCTGTTTGTCTGTCTCTCTGACTGTCTTACTGTCTGTCTGTCTGTCTGAATAACTGTCTGACTGTCTGTTTTTGTCTGTTTGTCTGTCTGCCTGAATGTCTGTCTGTGTGTCTGACTGTCCGTTTGTCTACCTGTCTGTCTGTCTGTCTGTGTGTCTGTCCGTCTGCTTGTCTGTCTGCTTGTCTGACTGTCTGTCTGTCTGTCTGTTTATCTGACAGTCTGTCTGACTGTCTGTCTGTCTGTCTGTTTATCTGACAGTCTGACTGACTAACTGTCTGTCTGTCTGACTGTCTGTCTGTCCGTCTGCTTGTCTGTCTGCTTGTCTGACTGTCTGTCTGTCTGTCTGTTTATCTGACAGTCTGTCTGACTGTCTGTCTGTCTGTCTGTTTATCTGACAGTCTGTCTGACTGTCTGTCTGTCTGTCTGTTTATCTGACAGTCTGTCTGACTGTCTGTCTGTGTGTCTGTCTGTTTATCTGTCTATCTGACTCTCTGTCTGACTGTCTGTCCGTCTGCTTGTCTGTCTTTCTGTCTGTCTCTCTCTGTCTTTCTGTCTCTCTCTCTTTCTGTCTGCCTGTTTGTCTGCCTGTCTGTCTGTCTGTCTGTCTGTCTGCCTGTCCGCCTGTCTGTCTGTCTGCCTGTCTGTCTGTCTGACTGTCTGTCTGTCTGTCTGTCTGTCTGCCTGTCCGCCTGTCTGTCTGTCTGCCTGTCTGACTGTCTGTCTCTCTTGTCTGTCTGTCTGCAGATGTGTATGCTGGCGTTTGAGGCTGACATGGAGAAGGCGTTTGCCGCCCAGCTGAGTCAGGATAAGGTTGGTGAATCTGCTGCTAAAATGCTCATTTAGACCCTGATTAATCTTTAAATGGATCTCTTCACCTCAGTGCAGAGACCGTTCTCATAAAGATTACCAAAGCTGCTGCTGCTGTTGTTGTTCAGGTGTGCTCTATCTGTATGGAGGTGGTGGTCCAGAAGGCAAACCCGTCGGACCGCAGGTTCGGCATCCTGTCCGCCTGCTGTCACACCTTCTGTCTGGCCTGCATCAGGAAGTGGCGCTGCACAAGAAACTTCAGCAACAAAATCATCAAGTAAGAGTGTTTACTGAGGACTGGTCTCTACTTCTGCTGACATTTACTAGTTTTCATCTGGCCAATTTAAACCTGCTTTAACAACACTGAACATAAAAGCAGCCCTGCAAAGAGATCAGATTAGATTAGACCAGATTAGATTAGACCAGATTAGATTAGACCAGATTAGATTAGATTAGATTAGATTAGATTAGATTAGATTAGATTAGATTAGATTAGATTGGATTAGATTGGATTAGACCAGATCAGATTAGATTAGATTGGATTAGATTAGATTGGATTGGATTAGATCAGACTAGACCAGATCAGATCAGATCAGATCAGATAAGATCAGATCAGATTAGATTATATTAGATCAGATTAGATTAGATTAGATTAGATCAGATTAGCCAAGATCAGATCAGATTAAAATAGATTAGATGAGATTATATTAGATCAGATTAGATCAGATCAGATTAGATTAGATAAGATCAGATTAGATCAGATCAGATCAGATCAGATTAGATCAGATTAGATTAGAACAGATTAGATTAGATCAGATTAGATTAGATCAGATCAGATTATATTAGATTAGATTAGATCAGATTAGCCAAGATCAGATCAGATTAAAATAGATTAGATGAGATTATATTAGATCAGATTAGATCAGATCAGATTAGATAAGATTAGATAAGATCAGATCAGATCAGATCAGATTAGATCAGATTAGATTAGAACAGATTAGATTAGAACAGATTAGATTAGATCAGATTGGATTAGATTAGATTAGATTAGATAAGATAAGATCAGATCAGATCGTATTAGATTAGATTAAATTAAAATAGATTAGATTAGAACAGATCTGATTAGATTAGATTAGATTAGATTAGATTAGATCAGATCAGATCTGATTAGATTAGATTAGATTAGATTAGATTAGATCAGATCAGATCAGTTAGAACAGATCAGATTAGATTACATGAGATTAGACAGGCAGGCAGAGAAATAACAGTCCTACATGTGACAGTGGGCAGGGAATCTGTTCTGTGGAATCACAGCATCTGTGAGATCAGGACAGGGTTTGGACATTTATGCCATTGGTTTCCAACCTGGGGTCTGGGACCCCCAAGGGGGGGCGCCAGAGTTCTTAGTTGGGGTTCAAGGCGTTGTTTCCTCTGAGGCTGCCAAAATTAGATTTGCAAATATTGACCCAAACCATAAAAAAGCAATTATTAAGTAGTTTATACAAAGGTCGTCTGATAAGAAAAGCACGCATAGGCATTTTTTTAGGGTTGTACCAGTGAAAAAAATAAAATTTATGATGATTTTTGGCACCAGTGTGTCATTTTTTCTTCTCTCTTGGGTCCTGGGGGCACTCTGCTTTTCTAAGGTGCATGTAGGGGGGAGGGCTCCAAGGAAAAATGGTTGGGAAACACTGATCTACGGGACTAGAAAGGGTGCTTTGAATGTCTGCGGTAGGGTTTTGTAGATTAGGACATTGTTGGAGCGTGTCTGCTGAGGTGTCCCTCTTTGTGTCTCTATCAGGGCGTGTCCAGAGTGTCGCGTGGCCTCAGAGTTCGTCATCCCCTCGGTCTACTGGGTGGAGAACCAGGACGACAAAGACCACCTCATAGAGCTCTTCAAGTCTGGAGTTGGGTGAGTTAAAAGTCTGTGTTTCCAATCAGCTGATCCCAAACTGGTTTATAAAACGTTCCCAGTACAGGCAGAGATCAGAGACTAGGCCTCAGTGATGAACGGTGGGTCAGTCCTCCCAGTCTTACTCCTCTGAGGTCTGGACACTGGCTGATGGACAGAGATGTCCGGCATTGGCCGACAGACCTGCCAGACTACAGGTGTGATCCTTTTCTTTGGGTGTCTTCATCGGGGATTGCAGCTTTTATATTTCCAGTTAGCTCAGGTGTTTTTTGTTTTTTTTTTAAAGCTCAGCTTCTGGCTGTTCTTCATCCCAAAGGTACAGGAGAAGAGAAACTCATTAACCAATCACCTCCTCTCTTCTTGGTTAGAAGACAAAAGCCACCAGCTGCAGAAGAAGCAAATACGGATCAATACCACAAAGAATCCAAACCAGAGGTCTGATAGAGCCTTTGGGAAAAGCATCACTGGTTTATCCCCGGTTCAGTTACAGCCTTCACCACTAGATGTCAGTGTTGGTGTTTACACCAACTCTAGGTTGGCTCTAGGTTCAGGCTTCAGTACTCACATAGGCAAAATGCCTTGTCATAGTTTTTATCCTTCTGGACGCTGTTTGAGGATTAACAGCAGCTAGCATATATTATTTTAGCCGTTAGCATCTGTAGCACACACAGGATTAAAAATGCTTTTCGGTGATTGGTTAAAGCACACGTGTCCCGGGGGCCAAAGCCGGCCCTTGAAACAGTTAAATCCGGCAAAGATTCTATCATATTTCTGTTCTAACTGTCCCATCAGTCTGAGGTCTGCAGATTTCCTCAAGTATAAAAATGTGAACTTATCCTGATGATTTAAGATTTCCTTGTTAAGTCAAAAAATCTGAAAAAGTAAGGAGTAAAAATATTTAGATAAGAAGTCAGGAATGTGTGAAAAGAGATTTATTTGTGTTTTAATTTCACATTTTCTATTTAGCATCTCACAATTAGGACTCAAACTTAGAATTCTGACTTTTTATTTCACACTTTCAGCATTTACACTCATAATCTGGACTTCTCATGAATATTTTGAGCTTAAAGATTCATAATTATAATTGTTAAGTGATATTTTGACTTTCTTCACCAGTTATTTTGTATTTTATGTCATAATTTCAACTCCAAACTTTTACTTCATAATTGCTGTCCCTCATTCCTGTTTTGTGCTGCTGACTGTGATAAACTGTGATTGTCTGACATCAGCTGACTGTAAAACTGGACTGGTTTGTTCTTGTCTCTGCAGTAAAAAGCCCTGTAAGTACTTCGATCAGGGTCGGGGTTCGTGTCCGTTCGGAGGGAAGTGTTTGTATCTTCACACCTTTCCAGACGGGACCAGAGCAGAACCCGACCGGCCACGCAAACAGCTGAGCTCCGAGGGCAGCGTCCGGGTCAGACATGTTTTTATTTACATCTGGACTTCAGGTCCATCAAATCACAGCTTCTGGGGTTTGTAATCCAAAATGGTTGACATGATGTGTCCTTCCAGTTCATGAACAGCGTCCGTCTGTGGGATTTCATCGAGGAGCGCGAGCAGCGGCCCGCCCAGCCCCTGCAGTCCCTCGATGATGACATCACAGAGCTGAGAGAGCTCTTCATGCAGATGTCGGGGCCGAGCCATGATGGCGCAGAGACCGAGGCTGACCAGTAAGGACCAGATCAGACCAGGTCCAGCCCCCCTGGAGCCTAGACAAAGATGTTTGTGGACAAATATAAACCATGTGATCTCTCTGCAGTCTGTGTCAGTACATCATGACAACATGTTCAGTTATCCATGCATTATTATTATTTTATTTATGGTGTAAATATGGAAACGCGGCCTCGGTGTGATGTCACAGTGGTGTTAGATTTGATTTATCTTCTGTTTTTTATAATCCAGAGTGGAGCACAAACTAAACATCATGAACTAAGAGGAGTCACAGATCAGACAAAGCACAACTACAGGCTGTTTTCTTTATTCATCTCTTCTCTGCCTTTTATTTATTTTTATCCATCACTGCTTTAAATACAAATATGAGACCGTCTTTTATTTCTTTAACATTTTCAGAAGTCCAGGTTTGTCTGCAGTCAGTCTAAGGCGGGGCACTGTGTGGTTTAAAGCCACTTCTGTTAAAGTGGAGGTAGATTGTCAGCTAATAATGTGCAAATAAATCATCAATGATGCACCACTAATGTTCACTGTTGGTCTTTAGTTCATAAAACATGCTTTTGCTCTACTGAAAGGCTGATCTTTGACTTTAGAGATCCTCAAACCCAGTGAAGCCCTCACTACTCGCCTTCATGAGCTCAGACCGCCAGGCAGCAGGAAGCCAACGCCTCATTATGGTCGTCAAATGGGAACACACTTTCACCGGAGTTTGGCTTATTTAGTCCCACCCACCTCCAGGAGGCTGGGCGGTGATCAGAGCCTCCTCCCCCACGCCAGCTCTCACCGACGTCCACACTAACATGCAAATGCTTTCCCTCTCTCCTTCTCTACCACATGACCATCACTGTACTGCTACCTGCCCTACCTGGGGTGCTCGCTCTGACGGGGTTACATCAGGATGGAACGCTGACAAATGTTAAAAACTTTTCCTTAAAACACTCCACCGGAGGTTAAAACTGGCTCTGCTGGCTCTGCAAGGAAAAGACAATGGGTTGTCCAGACTCCATGTCTGTTTTTGGATAGCCCTTCAACAAGGTCCAGGCTGCATGGCTGCACATGTGGCTGCAAACGTGGCTGCATGGCTGCACACATGGTCGCATACATGGCTGCACACATGGCTGCATACGTGGACACATACGTGGCAGCATACGTGGCTGCATACGTGGCTGCATACTTGGCTGCATGGCTGCATACGTTGCTGCACACGTGGCCGCACACGTGGTGGCATACTTGGCTGCATACATGGTTGCATACGTGGACACATACGTGGCAGCATACGTGGCTGCATACGTGGCTGCATACTTGGCTGCATGGCTGCATACGTTGCTGCACACGTGGCCGCACACGTGGTGGCATACTTGGCTGCATACATGGTTGCATGGTGGCATACGTGGCTGCACACGTGGCTGCATACGTGGCTGGTTAATATTAGTATCACATCAGATGAACAAGACACAGATTATTGCCAGTTTGAAAAATGCACATGAAGTCAGTCATAAACAGTTAAAAGGTCAAAATTCTGCCATTTTTGGGCTGAATCACCAGGGTTGCATTTAACAAAAAGACCTCAGAGATCTGATTGACTCCAGAATTTCTTTGCTCAGTTCAGAGGAATTGGAGAGGTTGAGTTGTTAAAAGCTTGACATTTGACCCTAGGGTGTGGCCACAACCCCTGACAGTGGCCAACATAAGAAATGACTGTGCCAAAAATAATTCTGCAGTGTTTATCATCACTAAACTCATATCTCTATATAAGCATAGTATTATTTACTTATGTTTTCAAACTGATCTATGGTGATCTTAGTGTCAGTTATCCCCTCATTTGTTTACTCTTCAATCAGCTGATCCAACAGTCGTTGATGCTGATGTGTCATCACCTCAGTTTTCACCTGACAGGTGAGTTTCTGAGCAAAACGATGAAATCTAAACACCCTTTAGCCATTGGTTTGTTGATTGAAGCTTTGTACCTTTACTCACTCAAACTGACCAACAGCCTGAGGTTAGAGGAGAATAACATTCAGAAGAAATGAACAAACATGTCCTTGTTTCAAAGCTGAGAGGAGCCTACTGAGGTGGAGTCTGGGGTTAAATACAGTCGATACATGTTAGTGGTTTGGTTTAGGAGGACTCGGACTAGCAGAGACACTGTGGGGGTTCCTCCATGATGATGACTTCTCTCAGTTTATCAGCTCCTTCATTACATGGCTACTGAAAGAGGAAACAGTTTTTTGGCACAAAGCCTATCAGGGAAAATTATTCAAGTATTTAGTAGGGATGCGCCGAAATGAAAATTCTTGGCTGAAACCAAAAACCAAAAATCGAAAATGAGGAAACCAAGGCCGAAAACCAAAACACAGAAAGAAATTATTATGCCAATTATTAGTACCATTACATTTATGGCTATGACTGTGTACTAACCTCACTAAAATCAATTGCAATTGCAAAAATTAAAATTAATGCTTCAAAGAATAAATCAATTACAGAATTATGTAAATATTTATTAAGCACCTCATTCCAACAATACACAATATAAAATAAAATACAAAATAAAATGTTTAACTTCACTCATGTCTACATTAAATCAGTGGTTCTCAAACTTTTGTCAGTCATGAACCCCCTGTGAAGTATTTTTTCAGCTAAGTACCCCCTAAACAGCTCAAAGCTTTTTGGCCAAAAAGAAAGACATTAAAGAGTGCTGTGACAGCCGTCTGATTTATCAGACTTTGTAACTGAAAAACACTTTGAAATTACAAATATTAGATTTCTTTCCATACATTTTAAATGTTAAAAATACATGACTAAAGTCATGGCACATCTCATCTCTAAATGTGGGAATTCAAATGAATGTAGCTGTTGAAAACAGTGACTGAAAGGCTTTAAACCCAGAAGTGTGCAAAACTCTGCTCGGCTGCAGCGGTCTCTCTATTTGGAAATAAAAACACAGAGCTAGAAAGAACTTAGAACCTGTAAATAATAAACAAGTTATAAAAAGACTTCTCTCTTCTCAAACTGAAATCAGGAACTTAGTTATAGATCAGCATTTCTTCACAAAAAATAAATAATAAACCTTTTTATGAATGGAGAGGTTGTGAATGCAGTGACTGACAGGCATGCTCCAGTGTGGGTCAAACCATCCTGCCATGGGGGAGACTCAGGGGGTTTAGGGTGATTACATTTAAGAGCCTACAAAATATTAACTCCAGTTTATAAACTTAAGGTCCTTACACTCTATATGCAATTTATTTCATGCAAATTATTTACACAAAATATTTACATTTAGAACCTGTAGGGAGTCAAAGTAAGCTTCCTCTCCTGCAACATCATTTGGCAGCACGACATTGCTGCTGATATTTAAGTAACGCATTTACGTTCACATAGACATGTGGGGCTGCCTGCTGCCTGTCTCCCTCTCTACCAGGCTAAAAAAAAGAGGCAAAAACACAAGAACTGATACAGACAGATATGAGGAGATATCAAACATCAGGTGGTGTTGGAGAGGAGGACGTTTCTGTTCCTCTGTCTGCCTTAAAAATCGGCACCACCACCACCATGTGCGCTCGTTGGAGCGAAACTCACACAGCTGGAGCTGTTTCTAAACTAACGGGACTTTAGTGAAATATTTACCAACACCGTCTCCTCTGACCTCAGACATATGACTGATAAAAGCTCCAGATCAACCAGCTAAATGACTCCTCTGACCAGTCTGGAACACAAACAGGTGAGCCAGTCTGTGGAGAGTTAACTCCTCTCACCGTGAGCCTCAGGTGTGCGATATTATAACTCTTATTGATCATATTTGACATGGAATGAATGAAAAGTCAGTCCCTCCTCTTACAAACGTGGCTGGCAGTGAATGAAACCGTGAGACAAAACGGCACTGACAGCCTGGCTGTGCGTAAAAGTGCCGCGTTACGCACGGAGTGAAGGACAGAGAGGGACACACCTCCTTTTAGCTTCCGCTTCGAAAAATATCACTGTTTGTCAGAGGACAGAGAAAACACACCGCAGACGTTTGCAGCACAAATGTGATTTTAGAATGTAGTAATATACTCGCAACAACATGTCGCTCCTGACGTGCAATGAAAGGCGCTATTTTTCTTACATAGCCAGCATGTATTTTAAAATCTCGCATACCCCTATTTGAGAACCACTGATCCAAGTGTGTGCTGGCCGCGGTTGTTGCTTGCATCATCACAACGTCATGTTTCGGCCTTGTTGTTTCAGTGGCCGATTTTTTGGTGCATCCCTAGTATTTAATAAAAAGGTTCTGATCTCTGCTGTTACAAAAGGAAGTCTGTTAGTCTTCCTGAGTCCAAAACAGAAGAAACCCCGCAGCCGTGTTAAAATGAGCCAATCCTTGTGGTTTAAGGAGGCCCAGGTTCAAATCTGGCCTGGCCCATTGCCACATATCTCTCCCTGCCCTCTCATCCCTGTTTCTGACCAGATCCACTGTCCTCTATCAACGACGGCACAAAAGCCCCAAATAAAAAAGATAAATAAAGTGAAATGAGCTTATCCAGGTGTTTTACCTCATTTACAGTAAAATCTGTTTTAAGGTGAATCCAAGGAGCCTGCAGCAGTTTAAAATGCAGAGAGCCATCAGGACTGCAGGCACCACCTTCACAGCCAGGGTCCTCTGGCTCCAAGGGGCTTCAAGATACTCATTTATAAAAACTACTCACCCCCTGGATTTTTTTTACCTGTTTATTGATTTTATAAACCAATCATGGTGAATATAATTAGGCTTTTTGGAAAAAAAAACTTGGTGAAAACAGATTTCTACAAAGTAATTTCAGTTTAATGAAAATCTGTGATGTAAAATCAGAGACTGCATAAATATTCACCCTCAGACAGCTGGTTCTAGCAGTCTCAGAATCAGTGAAATGAGCATCAGCTGAGGTCAGTGAATGTCTCTCAGTGATTGTAGGATAAAGACACCTGAGTCTGGAAGCTCCAGTCTCTGGTTCATCAGTATTCCTGGCTACCATTACACCATGAAGACAAAAGAACACTCAGAGAAAAGGTTATTGAAAAGTCTAAGTCAGAGGATGGAGACAGAAACATCTCCAAGTCTCTGAACATCCCCCAGAGTTCAGTTAAATCCATCATGAAGAAATGAAGGAATATGTCACATGTGTAAATCTGCCTAGATCAGACCGTCCTCACAGACTGAGTGGGCGTGCAAGAAGGAGACTAGTGAGAGAGGACACCAAGACACCTATGACTACTCTGAAGGAGCTCCAAGCTTCAGCAGCTGAGATGGAGAGACTCTGCAGACAACAACTGTTGGCCGGGTTCTTCACCAGTCAGAGCTTTATGGGAGAGTGGCAAAGAGAAAGACACTGTTGAAGAAAACTCAGATTCAATCTGGACAAGAGTTCACCAGAAGGACTGTGGGAGACT